>NC_058084.1:51183410-51483410 GCF_014858855.1 Bufo gargarizans | reverse complement strand
TGTGGTGGCACTGCAGGGGAATTGAACACTTGCTGATGGGTTTCACTGCAGTTTATAGTTGATTCTGGAGGTCTTATCAGTGAAACACCCTGTTATCAGCTCACAGATGTAGCCAGCATTATACTGACTCCAGACATACCAGGATGGTCATTTTGTGATTTGTTGTATTAATGTAACATGATTTTGTTGTGTTAGGACATTAGTCCAGTCAAGATAGTATTGGCTACATGTCTATTTTCTGGGAATCCTTCTAACAAAAGGGATTGTCAAAAGTGGACAACCAGCAACTTGTTGGGTAGGGCATGATTAGTACCTTGGTTGGTTGGTGACAATAGCACAGTAACATGGTAATCAGTAGAGATAAGTGAATCGAATCCCATGAAGTGGAATTTGATCTGAATTTCAGGATAAATTTGATTTCCTCGTGCTTCGTGTCAGCAAATCGATTCAACCTGAAATAGTAAAAAAAAAAAAAAAATTCAAACTTACCTCCTCCATTTGCTTGCGACGAGCCGGCCGCCGGCATCTTGCTTGAAGATCTCAGCCGAAATCCCGTGCGGTGCGAGATTACATCATCGCGCCGGCCAGCGTGATGATGTCATACGTCACAATGCCAGCCGGTGTGATGAAGTAATCTTGCGCCGCACAGGATTTCAGCCGAGATCTTCAAGAAAGATGGCGGCGGCCGTCTCGTTGCGAGCAAATGGAGGCGGTAAGTTTGATTAAAAAAAAAATTGTATTGTTAATTTTACACTCAGATTCCACGATCATGTATGAACGTGGCATCTGGGGGGTACAATGACAGGGATCGGCGCTATCGCCTCTCCCTGTCATTGCACCCGGTTATTTTAAAAAAATGCTTTTTGTGACAAAATAATTTGGCACAAAGCAAATTTTTGGGTGAAATTTGGCGAATCAGCCGAATGGAACTTTTAAGAAATTCGCTCATATCTAGTAATCAGTATTAAACACACAAAAAAAACAACTTTAAGATCTGTTTGTGATTAAGCCCAGTTTATCCAATATATGCAAGCCAGGAGACAAGAAGGGTCCATGGCATCACCAAACAAAGTGTTAACTGATTATTTTTGGGCTTTTGGAGCACATAAGCCAATAACAGCAGCTAATACTTCATTTCTTGCATGTTGGATTTCTTGGGTGGTCAATCCACTCCCAAACCAGCAAGCCATAGCTTACCTGTTTGGATATAATTAGAGATTAGTGAATCGATTCTAGACAAATTAGAATTCTATCAGAAAATTGGAGGTGGAGCTGAATCAAACTTTTCTGTGATTCAGGTGAATTTTGGAAAGACAAAACCAAAAACTAATAAAAATAAAAGTAGGAGACGAGAGTCAAAGGGAACCCAGTGTCATACGCAAAATTTCAGCCCAACTGGAACACTTTTGATACAGTTAGAGATGATTAAGACTCAAATCAAATAGGTCAACTTGAACCCAAATCAAATATTGAGCAATTTTCTCATCTCTAGATATAATATATAACACTGTTTGACAATTCTATCATATTGGTATGTGGGTACTGCTGTACTTAGCGTGTAGTTACATACCTAGGTTATTTCGGATTCTGTGATACACTACACTATCATAATGCTATATCATATGGAACCATAAATAAGGCACTTTGCTTAGATGTCACATATCCATCCAGTATTAGAGATTCTATTTGCATTCATTAAGAAGAAAACAACAGAATGACACATTGTTTCAAAGCCTCAGGGACATGCGATGACGTCCAATCCAAAACAATATTTCTGCATTTCATTGATACATCAGCGAGATTTATTTACGTATTTACATTTTTCCATCTTTTGCAGGTGTTAAAGTTGAAGATTTCCTTTCCCCCGGGGCCAGCCTGAAATGTACAGTTTGTAACTACACTGCAGAATCCGTGATTAACTTCCACAAACACCTGTTCTCTCATCTTACTCAAGCTGCCTTTAGATGCAATCAGTGCCATTTTGGCTTTCAAACTCAGAGGGAACTCCTACAACACCAGGAGCTTCATGTCCCTGGAAGTAAACTACAACGGGAAGCTGACACTGAACATTCGCCTGGTGCCAGCGAAGCAAATGCACAACAGACGCCAGAACTGCTGAATAAAAATGAACTAATGCGGAGCCAAAAGACTGTACAGAATAAAGATGCAAGCTCAGACAGTGAACTGGAAAAGAGTGAAAAGAAACCCAATCTTTTCCTCGCCAACCAGAGACTAGAGGCAACAAACAAAAATGTTTTTTCATACACGAAAATTAAATCTGAGCCATCAAGCCCAAGGCTTGCTTCATCTCCAGTACAACCCACCCTTGGACCTTCTTTCCCAATGGGACCTTTTCTTTCCCAGTTTGCTTTCCCACATGATATCACAGTGGTTCCTCAAGCCTCAGAAATCCTCGCAAAGATGTCTGAACTGGTACATAGGAGGCTAAGACACGGCAGCAATAGCTACCCCCCAGTAATTTACAGCCCCTTGATGCCAAAGGGGGCTACCTGCTTTGAGTGCAACATAACATTTAATAATTTGGACAATTATTTGGTACATAAAAAACACTACTGTAATAGCCGGTGGCAACATATAACCAAGACAACAGACTTCCCCGGTGTTACCGAGAAGATGCCAGAGGCTGTAAGCCCAACCAATGGCCCAAATTCTGTAAACCTTCTTAATCCTCCTCTTCCTTCTACTGAGACCGACAACCAGCTCCTTCCGACATCCTGCGTTAACTCAGGCAATGTTTTAGATTTGTTAGGGTCAAATATTAAGCCAAGGGACAATAAGGACTTTGCAGCCGATGTTAAAAAAATAACAAACGCCAATAGCAATGACGAAAAAATGAACGGAAAACCCAATGAAATTAAAAATACCACTCCTCAGCTGGAGTCGGACAACAGTGACCCGACCAAAACCACCTGCGAAGCCTGTAACATCACATTTAGTAGACACGAGACCTTTATGGTCCATAAACAGTACTACTGTGCAACGCGCCATGACCCACCACTAAAAAGATCTGCAACTAACAAAGTGCCTGCCATGCAGAGAACTATGCGTACAAGGAAGAGAAGGAAGATGTATGAGATGTGTCTTCCTGAACACGACCAGAGGCAACAGCTAGTGCAACAGCATTTTCTTCAAGTAGCTAGTCTTGGCAACCCATGTACATCTGCTCAAGAGTCAGCAGAGGGGCTCGGGGACTGTTATCACCCCAGGTGCGATATCTTTCCAGGAGTTGTTCCAAAGCATTTGGAAACATCACTTTCAATTAGTAAATGTATTCCAGTGGTGAAATGTGATCCTTCACACTCAACTATTTCCTCCCTGGAGATGGATGCTCCTATAGACCTCAGTAAAAAATGTTTAACACAATCAGATAGGGTATCCACCTCTCCGAAAAGGCTTCTGGACTATCATGAATGCACAGTGTGCAAAATAGGGTTTAATAAAGTTGAAAACTACCTTGCTCACAAGCAAAACTTCTGTCCTGTGACAGCAAGCCAACGTAACGACATAGGCAATCTGGAGAACAAAGTGTTTCCCAATGCAGAAAACGAGAGGAGCAGCCCAGATGCCAACTTTGAAAGGAACACCATAAAGTGCGAAAAGAACCGAGCTACAAAACAGTGCTCGCCTAACGGGAACTTATTCTCTTCACACTTAGCGACTCTTCAAGGTCTTAAAGTCTTTAGTGAGGCAGCCCAACTTATCGCAACGAAAGAAGAAAACAAAAATGCATTTTTTCCACAATGCCTTTACCCAGGAGCAATAAAAAAAGCAAGAGGAGCAGATCAGCTTTCTCCGTATTATGGCATCAAGCCAAGTGATTATATTTCTGGGTCTCTTGTAATACACAATGCGGATTTAGATCAAAGCACAAATGTAGGAAGCGAGTCTCCCAAAAGCCAGATACCTTCAAATGGATGTTCTTTGCTGAAGAAGGAGTCACTCCCGCTATTGCCAAAAAACAGAGGTATGGTAATAGTCAATGGTGGACTTAAGCAGGAGGACAGGCCTGCAGTCAATACCCAGCAAGAAAACATTTCCCAGAATCCTCCACAAGAAGACGGATGCAAATCCCCCTCCTGGGCTTCTGACAAACCTTTGACAGCCAATGAAAATGTATCTCCGTCAACCCCGGCTGCTGAGGATCAGGTGTCGAGCCTAACCAAAAGCCTAAATGGTTCTGGTACAGCTGCACCCGGTGGGAAATATTGCCGCCTGTGTGATATCCAGTTTAACAATCTTTCAAACTTTATTACTCACAAAAAGTTTTACTGCTCATCACATGCTGCCGAGCACGTCAAATGAACGATCGCGTGCCTCGATTTTGGTTTAACATAAGAAGTCTATTTGTTTCTTGCAATTAGAGAACAGATTTAAAAAAAAAAAAAACATAAAAAAAAAAAACAATGCTGCTTTACTGATACCTGGACAATCAGGATAACCATTCATTAAAAATGACTTGAAGATTTGAGATGTAATTCCATGACAGTTATGCGTAAAAGTGTATTATTGGTGCCATTTTTTTCCTACTATTTATTTTACCAGCAGTGTTCATACAGTTGCGCCCAGCACGCACTCCTGTGCCCCTGCCATCGACATGGAGAATGAGTACTTAACCAGCACGGCAGTCACTGCTGGACCCGACTGTAGCTGTGGTTCTGTTATTTTTTATTTAAAGAACTTTATATTAAAGTCATTTGTAATGTTATTGTATAGTTATTGTGTAGCACATATGGTTTGCACCTGTATAGTAGATTTTAAATAATATAGACACAGCATTACAGAAAAAAGGACATATTAGGAATAGCTTCAGAAGCACTTGTGTATACAGACTTTTTTTTTTTGTTTCTTCTACGCTTTTGCAAATGAGTAGATGTCTCTGCTGAAGTATAAATGTCATTCTGTACAATGGAAAATATATATATACATATATTTATTTAATAACATGATGCACATACAATCAAGTATCTAAAATAAGGATAAGGTACAATACCCAAAGAGACTGCACCTCCCTGAAGAAGGCGATCACTCTCTGGCTGTTACTTGTGCCATGTCAAATGGGTGTTCCGGTTGTGACAGGTTATCTCCTATCCACAGGATGGAGGATAACCATTAGTTCAATGGGGCTTCTACTGTTGGTAACCCCACAATCACAAAAAAGGGTAACCCATACCTTTCATGTTCCCCTCCCCCTGAAAGGAATTGCCACTACATTCATCTCTATGGGAGTTCCGGAAATAGCTAAACACTGTACTTGTCTGTCTCCGGAACTCCCATAGAGATAAGTGAAGCAGTACGCATGCACGACTTGCCACTGCGTTCATTTCAAGGGTTCCCTTTCTCATGATTGGTGGGGCTCCCAACAGTAGGATGCCCACAGGTGTATTAGTTATCCCCTATCCTGTGGTTAGTGGATAATTTGTCACCACCAGATTACCCCGTTAGACTGAGAGAACCTGCTAAAGTGCCCATACACCTTAGAATGATCAAATGCTTGTTCATTCGAGAGCTATTCCTCCGACCACTCCATACACATGCACGCTCAGCTTGGCCTGGGATATATTTATTCTTAGTAGGGAACGAGGTGAAAGCTGCTGACAGACATCTCTGTCAGCAGCTTATCTCTGTTGAGAGCAAAGGTCAAGTTGAAATCCAAGATGTCACGGAGGGAGAGTTGGCACACCTATGTACACAATAGATGGTTGGCCGTTCCTGACAAAATTTACAGGTTTGGCCAAAATTCATCTAATGTGTAACTGTATAGCCAACTTTAGTAGCACAAGATACCTTTAGATGAGGTACTGGCATGGTGCCAGGGGTAGACTGGCCATAGATGCTACAGGGAAATGTCCCGGTCACCTGAGCCCTCTGATCTGACACTGCCCTCCTGACTCCTGAATTCAACTGTATTGCCATCCTGAGGCAATTGGAGTAGGAGGACAGAATGTGGCAGCTGGCGCTGAGGGGCAGTTTTTGGGGAGATATTTTCTGCTGCTGGGGTAGTATTTTTCGTCGTCTGTCAATTTGGACCCGACTACAAAATGGGGCCACTTTTATTTATTTTTTGTTTTTTTTCCAGGGCTACTTTTAAGTTCCCAGTCTGCCCCTGCATGGTGCTCTATCAGACAGTCAAGGGGGTTAATAAAGTGTCCCCAAACATTGACTTATCTAGTGAAGAAGAGAAACAATCACATGGTGCTCCTAATGTACTGTGCACATTAGGTTAATACATGTGTGGCACCTCACCAGACGATTGGGACTGATTCAGTTGTGGTGTGCAGATCCAGGCATAGCAGTATGTAGTTGGATTCTGCACCATCTTGTGTGACCAGAGAAATCCTTGGACATTAGGTACATTGAAGCACTGGAAAGACCAGGAGTAGGGGATCTGCCAGGAGTAGAGGAGATTATGTCTTTTCAGGTAAATCATTCTAACAACACGATTTGGAAAATGACTTGACAAACATCTCTTTACTCCTATTTTTATTTTTTTCAAAGTTATTCTCCATGGCTGCTGTAATGAACTCCAACAAGTGACCCTCTCCTGGCTCTGCTAGAAGGTTGAGAGTGCAGATATGAAGGGCATATGAGATAGGCTAGTATCCAGCCACCAGTGGTGTACATGGAAGAGATAGATCATAATTGACCCCAGGACAAGAAGGTGTTTGGTTTCCCCAATATTTCTATGACCTTTGGGCCAAAGTTTAGCAAAGAAGAAGAGATCAACCAGAACCCACAACAGCCATATGGTGTGCCTCTATGGCATGTAAGCCCCTGTTGAGTCACCAGTTTGGTACTTTTGGGACAGTGTTTATCAGGGGTAAGTGTATCTTCTAGTTCAGAGTTACTTTAGCCTTTGAAAGAGGTTGCTACAAATATGCACTATGTACAGTAGTAGCTGACCATCGTATAAGCCATTCCCAGGCATTAAATAAAAAAAAACTGAAGAACAAAAAGGACATCTAACCAAGAAAGGTTGACCCATTTCCAACCATAGCGCTTTAAGGAGGTCCACAAACCTATGGTTAACATGGCATATATACTGTAGCAGACACATTGTTTAGACATTAGGCTTTGCATATGTATGTAGCAGTCTGTTCCTGTTCACTTTTTCAATCCGAAAAACTGTATGTTAAATGAAGATGGATTTTTTCTTTCTTTTCTTGTATAGTAACTGTAATTTCTTTTGCTGATGCATCTTTGTCTGAATTTTTAAAAATCTTTGCTGTTTAATGCAATACTTTATAATGAATGAAGAAAACAAAAAAAGAATTAATTACCGGGAGCAGTATTGAAAGTTCTGAAGTCAGCCAGTTTTATCTTTAAAAGACGAAAAAAATGAAAAATCTAGACCCTAAACCTGATGCTGCAAGTATGAATTTGATTCATATGTATTATATATTTCCAGTACCTGTAAGTGTCACAATACTGCAACTGGTGATCACAGAGATAATGTTCTACTTCTGATAGAAATGATTTCTCAACAAATGTTGTTACTATGCATGTATATGGATGGAATAAAATTCCGGCTCATTGGACAAGTCTGTTTTTTTTTTTTTTTAAACATATTTATATGAGTTATCCATTTGACTGGATCTACAGGTGAAACTCGAAAAATTAGAATATCATGCAAAAGTCCATTTATTTCAGTAATGCAAATTAAAAGGAATTATATTAATGCAGCTTAAAATTATAATTTTGTGAAAAGGTTCAATATTCTAGGCTCAGAGTGTCACACTCTAGTCAGCTAATTAATCCATACCCCCTGAGCAAAGGGGACCTCAAAATTGAGACTTTAGGGTTTCATAAGCTGTAAGCCATAATCATCCAAATTATAGCAGATAAAGGCTTGAAATATCTTGCTTTGCATGTGAAGAGTCTATCTCATATGTTAGTTTCACCCTTTAAAGGGATTCTGTCACCAGGTTTCACCCCCTCCAGATAAAAATATGGTTATGTTCAGGGAGCTTTAACCATTCCTAATGTGGTCTTATAAATATAATCTGTAGGCTCATTTTGCTAAAAAAAAACGCTATTACTAACCTGTCATTCATAAAAATAAGGTGCCCAAGGGGATGTAAATGGATCCAAGCTGCCGCCCGCACCTGCTGCCGTTCGTGCCCAGCGCCGCCTCATAATCTTCTGTGACGCCTCCTGCTCTCTCTCTCTCTCCCTCCCCCCTCCTCCTGCTGTGACGTCTCCTGCTCTCCCTTCCTCCCCCCTCCTCCTGCTGTGACGCCTCCTGCTCTCCCTCTCTCCCTCCCCCGCCTCCTGCTGTAACATTGCGATGTTACAGCAGGAAGAGGGGGGAGGGAGGGAGAGCAGGAGGCGTCACAGCAGGAGGAGGGGGGAGGGAGGGAGAGCAGGAGACGTCACAGCAACCTTATAGCAGCAGGAGGAGGAGGGGGGGGGAGGGAGAGAGAGAGAGAGCAGGAGGCGTCACAGAAGATTATGAGGCGTAGCTGGGCACGAACGGCAGCAGGTGCGGGCGGCAGCTTGGAGCCATTTACATCCCCTTGGGCACCTTATTTTTATGAATGACAGGTTAGTAATAGCGTATTTTTTAGCAAAATGAGCCTACAGATTACATTTATAAGACCACATTAGGAATGGTTAAAGCTCCCTGAACATAACCATATTTTTATCTGGAGGGGGTGAAACCTGGTGACAGAATCCCTTTAAGTTGCATTACTGAAATAAAAGAACTTTGCACGATATTCTCATTTTTCGAGTTTCACCTGTATATGGGCTTTACCTTTTCAAATGGTTTTCTAAGTATTTACAACCAATGACCTATCCTTTTGATAGGTCATCAGTATCTGATCAGTGGGGGTCCAACACCCGGGATCTCTGCCGATCAGCTGTTTTGAGAAGGCACCTACGCTCGTGTAAGCGCCGCAGCCTTCTCGCAGCTCACCAAGCACAGCATCGTACATTGTTTAGCGGTTGTGCTTGGTATCTCGCTCAGCCCCATTCACTTCAATAGGGCTAAGCTGCTCCTAGGCCACGTGTCCGATGAACCTGACATCACATGGCCTAGGAAAAGTTGTGCGAGCGCCGCCGCCTTCTCAAATAGCTGGGTGACGGACCCCCACCGATCAGATACTGATGACCTATCCAGAGGATAGCCCCTTTAAACTTGAGCAAGAAGATTCCCATTCACTGACGGCATGCAGGGCACTGACAGCAATTAAAACACAAATGTATCAAAAAGCTCCTTTCAATTAGCTCTTATGGGATGGTCACATGAGGCAGATTTCCCACAGAAGAAATTTGTTACAGATTTCCCTCTATGCCATAAAAAATTGTGATCCGCAGCAAAAATCAACATGCAACAGATTAGGACTACGTACGTTTTTTCCACATTGATTTTCTTCCTTCAGGGCACTCCCTGACTTTCTCGAAGCTCCTTCCTGAGGGTAATTAGGATGCCCTCGATGGAGAATTGTTGTCAGGGTACAAGGCAGGAGTACAGAAGTAGAGGTCGGCGGATGATGAAGGCAATAACCAGACCCAGTTCAATCGGAATAAATAAATTCAATAATGAGAGTTGCAGTACAAATAGCAGCAATTGTTACAGTCCTGAGGTATATTATAATGCTTACTTACTTACGTGTATGGAGAATGACAATGAAGATGGTAATAGTCAAATATCCACAGACGTACTGTTCTGTACTTGTTATCTGCTTCTGCAGTTCCTGGGCTGAGGGGTACAGCCCAGAAACGTGTCAAAGTCCATCTCAAAGTGTGGTAATGAAAATGAGCCCTTTCCACAGCAGTAAAGTCTTTTGCCATAAACATGAGGTTCCTTACTGTCTGAATCTAGCGCATGACCTTGGTGGTTCTAGACCTTCTATAGTTGTCTGGTCTCTCCCCCAGGGGTGTCAAATAGCTTTCTGGCAGCTTTTCAGTCTCTGGAGTGGTGTCTCATGGATTATGGTTTTCTCTGGGCTTACTTCTCTCTGTTAACCCGTACGATACCAGCGTCGTCCCCGAAACTGGGAAAAAAATCCCAGCGCCGTACAGCTATGGTGCTCTGATCGGCTGATCAGCTGCAGGGGTCCGGCAGTCACTGATAGCCGGACCACTGCTGTATGCACCGGCATTGGTGAAAAAACCAATGCTGGCGCATTAACCCTTGCACTTCCGCGGTCAGCGCTGACCACAGCACGTGCGGTATCCTGCCAGGTGCGGAGTATCCATCGGGTCCCCGCGCTGCTGGGATGGGGAACTGATGGGAGGGAAGGAAGCCCGATGCCTTCCATAGGCATTGTGGCTGCCTTCTGTGAGAACCTGACAGATCCAGCCCCCGAGATCTCACAAGCAGGAAGCTGTAAGTGTATTACAGTGAGTAATACACTGAAAGCCAATGCATTATAATTGTAAAGGGGATCACACCCCCAAAAGTTGAAGTCCCAGAGTGGGACAAAAAATAAAGTGAAAAAAGAAGTTAAAAAATTAAGCTTTACAAACAAAAGTAATAATTTAAAGTAAAAAAAAAAGGGTCCTTTTCCCAAAATAAAGCAAAAAAAATTGTAAAAAAATAGGGAAAGAAAGAAAAGTAAAAAAAATATTAGGTATCACCGCATCCGTATCGACCGGCTCTATAAAAATATCACAGGATCCACCCCGTCAGGTGAATGCCGTAAAAAATAATAAATAAAAACAGTGTCAAAAAAGCCATTTTCTGGTCACTTTGCCTCACAAAAAGTGTAATACCAAGTGATCAAAAAGTCTTATGTACCAAAAAGTCTTATGGTACCAATCAAACCGTCATTTCATTCCACAAAAAATGAGACCTTATCTAAGACAATCGGCCAAAAATGTTAAAAACCAATGGCACCCATAAAACCTATCCATCAAAATCTGCGCTACAAAAGCCATATGGCGCTCCTTCCGTTCTGAATCCTGCCATGTGCCCCCACAGCAGTTTAACATTACATATGAGGTGTTGCCGTATTCAGGAGAAAATGGGTAATAAATTATGAGGTGCTTTTTCCCCTGTTACCCCTTGTGAAAATGAAAATTTTGGGGCTAAAGCAACATATTATTGAAGGAAACAAAACTTTTAATTTGTACAGCCAAGGGGGTCAAAGCATAAAACGCTTATATATTCTTAAAGGGGTGTAGTTTCCAAAATGGGGTCACTTTTTGAGGGTTTCCACTGTAGGGGTACGTCAGGGTCTCTTCAAATACAAAATGGTGCCTAAAAACCATTTGGCGCTACTTTCCTTCTGACCACGGCCACGTGTCCATAGAGCAGTTGACCGCCGCATATGGGGTATTTCTGTAAACTGCAGAATCAGAGTAATATATAATGAGGTTTATTTTGTGTTGCAAGAAAAAATTTATTAACATAAAAATCTACCAAAAAGTTTTGAAATTTTTGTGGAACACCTCAATGGTTAACAAAGTTTGTAACATCAGTTTTGAATAATTTAAGGGGTGTAGTTTCTAAAATGGGATCATTTAGGCGTGGTTTCTATTACGTAAGCCCCTCAAAATCACTTTATAACTGAATTTGTGCTTTAAAAAATTGTTTTGGAAATTTTGTTGGAAATTTAAAAAATAGCTTTTAAACTTCTAAGCCTTCTAACGTCCTAAAAAAAATAATTATATTTACAAAATTATGCCAACATAAAGCAGGCATATGGGGAATGTTGATTGATAACCATTTTATCAGGTATTACTATCTATCTTAAAAGTAGAGTAATTAAAATTTAGAAAATTGAGAATTTTTCTAAATTTTTGGTAAATTTGGGATTATTTCATAAATAAAGGTGAGATATATTGACTCAAATTTACCACTGTCATGAAGTACAATGTGTCACGAGAAAACAATCTAAGATAAGATAAGATAGAGAAGTAAAAGTGTTCCAAAGTTATTACCACATAAAATCACACGTCAGATTTGCAAAAATTGCCCTGGGATTTAAGGTGAAAACTGGCCCGGAACTAAAAGGGTTAAGACTCTCGAACTGAAAGAAACAGTACATCATATACAGTATAGCAGAAGCTAATTAGCAAATTGGAAACAGCCTAGCAGCAGCACACAAGACCAAGGAGAGTGTTAACCCTTGAAGTACTGCAGAATCAGGTAAGGTTCAATGAAGACACACAAGGTGAGTGGAGCAGCACCCATGCGCATCTGAAATAGTAGGGCAGTTGAGGGCATGAGCTGCTGACTTAACACTTTTATTGCTTCCAGAGAAAAAAATATATATATGTACATCACCCACTGCAGCCCATCTGTATAGCCATAAAAACCTTGAGGAACTGAACTTAACCATCCATGTACAACAATTTCCATATGTCATATGATTATCAATCTGCTTGTGTAATACATAATGAAAAGATCATTTATAATAGAATAACTAAAACATACTTATGTCTGCTATGTCTAAAGTAAGGTACACCTGGAAGCATGATGTGGGCAATCCAGGGGCGGATTAAGTGCATGATAGGCCCGGGGCTGTCTACCTAACTTGGCCCCCCTCCCCTCCATTTTAGTTTATTTTTTTTTTGTATGAAGAGGCTGCGGTGCTTCATGAGCGCCACAGTCTCTTCCTAGGCCATATGACATCTTCAGACTAAAAAAAATACCCCAAATTGGGTCCTAAACTGAAAAATTTGGTCGCCAAATTTAAAATACATATAATTATAATAAAAAAGACATGGAGGAGAATACAGCACCACATACCTCTTACATCCAGTGACATCTCCTGTCATGTAGACCTTCTCTTTCCTCTTCTCCTCCATTTGACCCAGACCACCATTTGAGTCGGTGTTGGGCCCTCCAGCGGTGCTGGGCCCGGGGCTGCAAACCCGAACGCCCCTTTTGTAATCTGACACTGGTCATAAGGGCCCGGAATACTGGACATATCCACCAGGTATCGAGATGATCACCAACATCAATCCCTGAAACAGGTGAGAAAGATGGAAACAGGCAGTGCAACTGCTCACATCGATAATGTGCCCAGTGCATCTGGCTACTTACATATTGCATCTAGCCAGAAAACCTAAAAGGCACACTTTTGACACCATTGGGCTTATAGAATCCTATGGACACATTTAGCATGTACTATACTTTGGGAGCTTTCTCAGCAAACACACTAAACACAGACTAATCTGTAAGGGGGATGATACCCCCCTTAGGGCCAGCAGGGTCACCCTTTGCACAGTTATTAGCTCCCTTTTCTCCTCTCCTGTGTATCTTTTCCCCTGTAAGGTGGTCATGGGTTGCATTGGGCCTTGACTCTTTGGCTTGAACTTGGGGGCCTACACTAGGATGGCATAGTGACTGACAAAGACTCAGAAAGTGTAACAGGAACTGGTGTTAATTGAGCATTGAGGCAAATAGCATGAAAGTTATAATCTTTCTCACAAAGGGTGCAAGCAACAGTTCTTTACAAAGGCTCTAGGCTTGATGGTCACACTTCTTGGCAGGCACTAGGTTTGGTGGTTACAGTAGCAGACAGACAGTCTCATATTTTTTCTCTGCTGTACTTGCTCTAGTCACAGGCCACAATGTAATTTGTCGTTCAAAAGTGGGAGACAGTACCATACCCGATATCTTTCACAGTCTCGATGTGATTTGCTTTACCATGCACCATGTCACTACAGCATTACCTTTGTCAGGTGTTCATCTGTGGCTGGTTACACTTTGCTCAGGTCATTATTACTCCCTAAATGATACAACTGAACAGCAGTCCATAACCATTCACAGATTCCTGTCTCTTGAGTGTAGCTCAAAGAGAGGGACATTTATTAGAGTGTTTACGACACTACTGTAGCATTAAAAAATTAGCCTAAGTGTGCACTCATTTGTTACTTTTTACATGCCTTGTAACTTTTTAAAAGTGGTGCGAAAAGAGGGTGTGACTTAGCGGGAGGGGGCATGGACTCCCATAGCCCGCTGGATTTACTATCATTTACACCAGCTCATAGTTAGTGTAGATTCGAAAGTCTGGCGCAAGGACTATCTGGAAATGTCTCTGCCTCTTAATAAATTTGGCACATTCTGCACCGATGGACTTTATACTAAGGACTTGTTCACATCACTGTTATGCATTCTGTCATTGCTTTCCATTATAACATGGTTGTAATAAAAAAAAAACTGAATCTATAAGACGGAAATCAAAACGGAAACCTTTAGGAGGCATTCTGTTTTGATCCATCATAATAGAAGTCTATAGGCAAGCATAACGGTTCCGTCTGGCTTCAGTTATGCTGGACAGAAAACAAAGTCCTCTTGATAGGAAACCAGCCTCGTAAAAACTTCTGTTTTGATTTTGAGTCTCATGGATTCCATTATTTTCCTTATAACCATGTCATAACGGAAAGCAATAACGGAATGCATAACGGTGATGTGAACAAGCCCTAAGACTGACATCTGTAATGCAATGTCAGTATATCTTTCCCAATAACTTCTGGCTGTAAGTTGGTGTGTAACCAGTCAGAGATTCCAGGGCCAGTCTTAGGAAGTCCGAAGTCAGATGTGGTGTAGTGTATGAATCACCTTGGCTTGTCAGATCTCAGGGTCTTCACCAAGCTCAGGTGGGTCAGTTCCCACGGCACCTCTTACTACTTCTTATTTTTTAAGGCTTAAAATGGTTTTCAAATTCAAGCATTAGAAAGATGTATCAATGGTTTAAACCTCCTTCTGACCACATCCACATCCAGTCTATGGGATAACTGTTGTTCACTGTTTGTGTCACAAATGTCGACATAAGTCTGGTGGACTCACTACTTTTATGTGGACAAAAGCACGAGGATCATCCCAGGAATTTCAGAATCCTAGTGTTTTTCATCCCCATGGAACTAGAGAGCGAAGCAGGCATTTCTATTTTTGTGAGGCAAACAAAGAACAGTGTTCATCCCATTGATTACATGTTGATGTGGTCGGAAGGAGGTTTCTTCTATTGTTAGAACTTCCTAACGTTTTTTCAATTTGATACCGGTTTTGAACAGTGAAAGATTTATTTGAAACCCTGGGACAGGCTGTGTGGTAGGGAGTGTCATCTCTGTGATTCACGGTGAGGTGGTCCGTGGAACCTACAGACACTCTGACACAACTGTACATAGATGATGGAACTCCAACAGTGGTCGAAATTCCCATCCCTAATTCATGCATTCCCTCTCTGTTCAGTATTGTAATGAGGGGTGCAACAAAAGGGGGTCTCTGAACTGTGATCCCCTTTCGATATTGCCAGGCAAGGTGCTGGGAAAAAATAAATAAAAAAATACTCATTTGCCACCAGCAAGCTGCTTTCAGCACCGAGCTCCCTTCTAGTGCACTTCTGACCCTCATCTTGGTGCACTTTAAAGAGGTTCCCCAAGACTGCCCCCGGACAGGGTGTTGCGTGCAAAAGACTCTCCTATCACTGTCCATATCAGAGCTCCCTTTTCTTCCAATACCTACTGGGTCAGAGGTGAAATGTACAGGCACATGACTGCTCCCAGTGCTGAGGCCATTGTCTGGCTGGCAGTGGTGACATGTGTGTTGATGGCACATCACACTTCGGATCTAGTAGTAATGAGAAGCAAAGGTAGCCTTGTGCTGGACCAGAGACAGGAGAGTCTTTTGCACCCCGCCTGGAGCCAGTCTCAGGTAACCTCTTTAATGGGCTCCAAGATCAGGTTAATCCAAGGGGTCCTTAAAAACAAGTCTGAATCATGATGGTTTACGCACAATATAACCTGGAAATGCTTAGAAAATTACACACTATTCAGTATTTTTATTCCCATTTTTGCCTTTTTTTTTAGGTCTTCGGTGTGCGTGATTTTTCATGTACAGCTGTGGCCTCTACATTTAGATGTTTATTTACAGGCACCATCTCCTAGGCTTAAGTACTGTTTACTGGTGACCTCTGACTCACTGAACGTCACATCGATATCTTTTCATTACTGTTAATTCTCTAAAATCATGCTACCGTTCCCTCACCTGTTATTATGTTTCCTCCTATAATGGCAGTAGTAAGCTGAAGAAGAATGCACAGCTTTGTGTTCTGTGCAGCTGTAATGTGCTGGACGGCTGACCCCGGATCTGCATATTGATTCTCATTTCTCTCTATGTATGTACATTTGTCTCCCTCCTTTCCACCCTCCATCATTTGTCTCTTAGTTATTATATTGCACTTAAAGCAATTGATCGGGTAATGTAATATAAACACTCTACCGGTGCCTGATTCTTAGAGCAGTACAGTAGGTGTACGTGGGTGCTGTGCGTAATTAATGTATATTAATGGTGAGAATCTATGAAAAGTGGCAAATGGTAGACTTGGAGTACAAGGGCATGTTGATAGATAACAGGTGTTTTAAAGCTTGTATCACCCATAACAATTTCAGATGCAATTTAGATGAATGTTGTATCAGTTATTGGTGTGATGGGTGGCTTTATTATAGGTCTATGCTGAAGCAGTACTCTCTGCTTATCAGGGCTAAGATACGTTTGAATAACATGAAGACAGCCTTCCTCTGGATCAACTTGCAGCATGACAGGCCGAACTGGATGGACAAATGTATTTTTTCGTCCCTATGTACTATGTTACACTTCCCAAATATAGTGGTAGGGACTACAGAGAGCTATGCCCCGGACCCACAGACTCCAGCAAAGCTGAATTTGCGATATGACAGATTTTTTCTGCAGTGTGATAACTCAGCTGGTTGTAAAATATGTTATTTTGCTAACAGTCTTCCAGAATCGCACCATTTTTATAAGATCTATATAATATATAAGTAATCGTTGAACTTTATTGGGAATCTAGATACAAATCAACCAGGAGCAATGTCTTAGGCTACTTTCACACTAGCGACAGCCTTCTCTGGCAGGCTGTTCCAGTGGGGATCCATGCTGCCGGAAGTCCGCTCCGGCCCCATTGACTATAATGGGGGTGGGCCGGAGGTCAGGCAGCAGCACGAGAAACATTCGGCCCGCCCACATTATAGTCAATGGGGCCAGAGCTGACTTCCGGCGGCACGGTGCACTAGCGGCAGCACGGATCCGGAAGGCTATTCCCCCGCCGGAACAGCCTGCCGGAGAAGGTTGCCGCTAGTGTAAAAGTAGACTTCTTCTTTTTGATTCATGTCTCAAGTTTCGAATTGAGTCTGGCTCCTTCTGGGCATAACCTTTTAATAGTCTTTTCAGCAACAATGATCAATGATTCTTAGTCCTCATCAGTGCAAAGATTAGCAAATTTCTGTGTGTACCAAACCCGTGTCTTTTCATTTATAGGAAACCTGTGACTTTTCGTTTAGAGGCCTCATAATAAAATGTCTGGTAAACAGAAGAGTGGAAAATTATATAATGCTAACATCATCCGAGAGTCAGAATGTGGGTAGTAGTGCAAACAGCACTAGCAGCACCGGCCATATGGCCAGCAGTAGTTGTTTTGCCCAGCAGGGTTAAGGAAAACGATTCTATTTCACATTTGCTTTAGTTTGGAATTTCTGTAGTGATTAATGTGGATATAGCAACATCTAGCAGTGTTTAATTATATTGCACTTAGTTTTTCTTGTTGCAAAGACTGCTGCATTGTGGGAGTGCAAAGCATCCTGGGAAAGAGAAGTCTCCAGGACACATCAGCAGAGCTGCTTCTTAAACTCCACCATCCTGGTAGAAGGATGTCTGGTGAGAAATCTACCTTTCTTTCAGAGACATTATGTTATGCAGAGCTGTTTAGCTAGTTGTCATTGTTACTCAGGAAAGTTGTTAATACTGTTAGCTAGCCATGCAATCTATGTATAGGCAGCCATTTTACCATGTGCTTCTGTGTTATGCAAATGTTACAGTACATGCTATGCTATATACTTAATCATGTTATTTGTATTCTTATAGTTTAACCATCAAATACTCCTGTTTCTCCGAATAAGCAAGTTAGACTACAAAGAACAGTCCTCTTATTTGTCCATCCAGGGGTGTCGCTAGAAATGACTGGGCCCCATAGCAAAAAAAAAATTATGGCCCCCCCCCCTCCTGGATCTCCCACTCCCACATACCTCTTGGACCTCGCCGCCACATCCGCAGCTCCTCATGCACTTGCGACGGTTACGCGTAGGACTGAGCACAGACAGTTGGTCACTGGCAACTCATTTGTGCCAGTGTAGGAAATGTATGAATCTAAATGTCTGTGTATTAAAGAAGATTGTTAAATTGTACAGGGGTCTGTAACACAAGAAGGTGAAAGTACATATCGTGGGGTGTGTATGTGTATTAGACAGAAGGTAGGGATATGTATCTTGTGTAGTTTGGGTATTAGGGAGAGTAAGGGGTATATATATCTAGTGCTGATACACGTGCAGGTGAAGAGCTGCTCTGACATATTTTGTCTCTTTAGTATTATAAGCTCCCCTTATATATAATTTACTTACAGTTCTGAAGACTCAGGGGTGCTGGCTGGCTTCGCCTAAGGGGTGCTAACAGGCTTGGCTGGGCAGAAGGAGTGTGGGAGACTGTGGGGCCTTTTTTCTCCAAGATGCCTCATAGCAGCCCCCCAGTAGCCTCATAGCAGCCCCCCAGTAGCCTCATAGCAGCCCCCAGTGCCTCTCCATCAGCCCCCAGTGCCTCTCCATCAGCCCCCAGTGCCTCTCACCAGCCCCCAGTGCTTCTCCATCAGCCCCCAGTGCTTCTCCATCAGCCCCCAGTGCCTCTCCATCAGCCCCCAGTGCCTCTCCATCATCCCCAGTGCCTCTTCACCACCCCCCAGTGCCTCTCCATCAGCCCCCAGTGCCTCTCCATCAGCCCCCAGTGCCTCTCACCAGCCCCCAGTGCCTCTTACCAGCCCCCAGTACCCTCTCCATCAGCCCCCAGTGCCTCTCACCAGCCCCCAGTGCCTCTCCATCAGCCCCAGTGCCTCTCACCAGTCCCCAGTGCCTCTCACTAGCCCTCAGTGCCTCTCCATCAGCCCCCAGTTCCTCTCACCAGCTCCCAGTGCCTCTCCATCAGCCCCCAGTGCATCTCACCAGCTCCCAGTGCCTCTCCATCAGCCCCTAGTGCCTCTCCATAAGCCCCCAGTGCCTCTCCATCAGCTCCCAGTGCCTCTCTTCAGCCCCCAGTGCCTCTCACCAGCCCCCAGTGCCTCTCCATCTGCCCCCGGTGCCTCTCACCAGCCCCCAGTGCCTCTCCATCAGCCCCCAGTGCCTCTCCATCAGCTCCCAGTGCCTCTCAGCAGCCCCCAGTGCCTGTTACCAGCCCCCAGTACCCTCTCCATCAGCCCCCAGTGCCTCTCACCAGTCCCCAGTGCCTCTCCATCATCCCCAAGTGCCTCTCACCATCCCCCAGTGCCTCTCACTAGCCCTCAGTGCCTCTTCATCAGCCCCCAGTGCCTCGCACCAGCTCCCAGTGCCTCTCCATCAGCCCCCAATGCCTCTCGCCAGCCCCCAGTGCCTCTCCATAAGCCCCCAGTGCCTCTCCATCAGCTCCCAGTGCCTCTCTTCAGCCCCCAGTGCCTCTCCATCAGCCCCCAGTGCCTCTCCATCAGCCCCCAGTGCCTCTCACTAGCCCCCAGTGCCTCTCATCAGCCCCAAGTAAACTGCATCAGCCCCCAGTGCCTCTCACCAGCTCCCAGTGCCTCTCCATCAGCCCCATAGTGCCTCTCACCAGCCCCCAGTGCTTCTCCATCAGCCCCCAGTGCCTCTCCATCAGCCCCCAGTGCCTCTCCATCATCCCCAGTGCCTCTTCACCACCCCCCAGTGCCTCTCCATCTGCCCCCAGTGCCTCTTACCAGCCCCCAGTGCCTCTCCATCAGCCCCAGTGCCTCTCCATCAGCCCCTAGTGCCTCTCCATCAGCCCCCAGTGCCTCTCACCAGCCCCCAGTGCCTCTCACCAGCCCCCAGTGCCTCTCCATCTGCCCCCGGTGCCTCTCCATCTGCCCCCAGTGCCTCTCCATCAGCCCCCAGTGCCTCTCCATCAGCCCCCAGTGCCTCTCCATCAGCCCCCAGTGCCTCTCCATCAGCCCCCAGTGCCTGTTATCAGCCCCCAGTACCCTCTCCATCAGCCCCCAGTGCCTCTCACCAGCCCCCAGTGCCTCTCCATCATCCCCCAGTGCCTCTCACCATCCCCCAGTGCCTCTCACTAGCCCTCAGTGCCTCTCCATTAGCTCCCAGTGCCTCTCAACAGCTCCCAGTGCCTCTCCATCGGCCCCCAGTGCCTCTCACCAGCCCCCAGTGCCTCTCCATCAGCCCCCAGTGCCTCTCCATAAGCCCCCAGTGCCTCTCCATCAGCTCCCAGTGCCTCTCTTCAGCCCCCAGTGCCTCTCTTCAGCCCCCAGTGCCTCTCCATCAGCCCCCAGTGCCTCTCACCAGCCCCCAGTGCCTCTCACAGCCCCCAGTGCCTCTCATCAGCCCCCAGTGCCTCTGCATCAGCCCCCAGTGCCTCTCACCAGCTCCCAGTGCCTCTCCATCAGCCCCCAGTGCCTCTCACCAGCTCCCAGTGCCTCTCCATCAGCCCCCAGTGCCTCTCCATCAGCCCCTAGTGCCTCTCACCAGCCCCCAGTGCCTCTTACCAGCCCACAGTACCCTCTCCATCAGCCCCCAGTTCCTCTCACCAGCCCCCAGTGCCTCTCCATCAGCCCCAGTGCCTCTCACCAGTCCCCAGTGCCTCTCACTACCCCTCAGTGCCTCTCCATCAGCCCCCAGTGCATCTCACCAGCTCCCAGTGCCTCTCCATCAGCCCCCAGTGCATCTCACCAGCTCCCAGTGCCTCTCCATCAGCCCCCAGTGCCTCTCCATAAGCCCCCAGTGCCTTTCCATCAGCTCCCAGTGCCTCTCTTCAGCCCCCAGTGCCTCTCCATCAGCCTCCAGTGCCTCTCACCAGCCCCCAGTGCCTCTCACTAGCCCCCAGTGCCTCTCCATCTGCCCCCGGTGCCTCTCACCAGCCCCCAGTGCCTCTCCATCAGCCCCCAGTGCCTCTCCATCAGCCCCCAGTGCCTCTCACCAGCCCCCAGTGCCTCTCACCAGCCCCCAGTACCCTCTCCATCAGCCCCCAGTGCCTCTCACCAGCCCCCAGTGCCTCTCACCATCCCCCAGTGCCTCTCACTAGCCCTCAGTGCCTCTCCATCAGCCCCCAGTGCCTCTCACCAGCTCCCAGTGCCTCTCCATCAGCCCCCAGTGCCTCTCCATCAGCCCCCAGTGCCTCTCCATCAGCCCCCAGTGCCTCTCCATCAGCCCCCAGTGCCTCTCCATCAGCCCCCAGTGCCTTTCCATCTAGTGCCTCTCCATCAGCCCCCAGTGCCTTTCCATCAGCCCCCAGTGCCTCTCACCAGCCCCCAGTACCATCTCCATCAGCCCCCAGTGCTCCCTTCCCGGTATTAAAATCATTGGTGGGCATTGCACCCCCCGTATTAAAATAATTGGTGGGCAGTGTGCCCTCCCCCTGGTATTAAAATCATTGGTGGGAAGTGTGCTTCTTCCCCTCCCCTGTATTAAAATCATTGGTGGGCAGTACGGACCCCTCCCCAATCATTGGTGGCAGCAACAGTTCCGATCGGAGTCCCAGCAGTGTAATGCTGGGGCTCCGATCGGTTACCATGGCAGCCAGGACGCTACTGAAGTCCTGTCTGCCATGGCCAGTTACTCTGCAGCATACGCCTGGCGCTCCTTCTTCTTGTAACTCGTCAAAGGTCTGTGCGGTGCATTGCTTATGCTTACAACATCGCACTTCGCCAGTAACTGTAAGGTCAGTGTGACATGCACAGAATGCAGTATCACAGAACACAACATAGCTTTACACCTTGGACCACCCTCTCAGGTATCACCCCAAGCAGAGGAGCATGACGGGAAGCAGATAGACACTGAAGGAGACACCACGGTAGTCATTTCTCACTGTACTGAGATCTGTAAAGGACTCACAGGAGGGAAGTCCTGCTCAAAAATCTGCCTTGTCAGAGTTTATCCCGGCAGTCACTGAGATAAGGTGATCAAGGTATATGCAATCTTAGATGATCAAAGCAACCGGTCTTTAGCTAAATCCACCTTCTTCGACACCTTCAACATCATAGGACCCGGTTCTCCATACTCCTTAACGACATGTGCTGGTACCGTTGATACAGTGTGCAATCAGAGCCTGAAGTGAGGCATAAATGTTCTAAACCTAAGCACCACCTGCATGACCGGGCATCTGAATGCAAAGCACGAGCTGCTGTGGAGTAAACACCTCAAAAACCACAAAAGATCTCAGGCTTCTCTTGCTCCCTCTTCTGCTGCAGTCTCGGCCTCTTCCTTCCCCTCTGGAGTGACAGTGGCACCTGCCCCCCAGCAAACAGAGGATGTGGCAGCAATGCCACCACCTCCGTCACCATCACCAAGCATCTCCACACTGTCCCATGGAAGCGTTCATCTGTCCATCTCCCAAACACTGGAAAGAAAGACGAAGTACCCCCCTACCCACCCACGATCCCTGGCCTTTGAAATGCTGTCATTCCGTCTGGTGGAGACGGAGACTTTTAAAAACCTTATGGCGGTGGCTGTCCCACAGTACATGGTTCCCAGCCGCTACTACTTTTTCAGGCAAGCCATCCCTGCCCTGCACAACAAAGTGGCGGACAAAATTAGGTGTGCACTGCACAACGCCATCTGTGGATAGGTCCACATAACCACCGATACGTGAACCACTAAGTTGTCACGGTCCCTCAGGTGACTGATGTCAGGAGATCAAGAAGACTGGCTGAGCGTGGAAGAATCTAAAAGCCTCCTTGATTTCTCTTGATTCAGTATTGACAGGTTAATGGCCACTTCCCTTTTCTCAGCTGTTGCTCAGTGGTCATCACTTCTACCCTTTATAGTCTGACCCCTCCCTTCTGACTATGCGGTAGATAGCTTCTTTTGGGTTTAGCTAAGCTGGTGTGAGGTCGTCTCTGGTGTTCCTGCTCGTCCCTCTCTTCAGAAGTTAAGTGTCGCGTTTGTTTGTGTTTTGTATTATTCCCTATTGTTTGTATCTGGTCCTGAAACAGAGATTTCTATTCATCCATCTGGGGAGGAATAGGTTGTCTCTGGTCCTAACATTATTCCAGGGCCTTATAGGGAAATTATGGCCTATGTATCCTGCATATGAATATTCCTACCTTCAAGGTCTATTCATATTGATAGATAGGGCCCGGATCAGGGTTGTTTAGGAGGTGACCTGTTTCTTCCCTAGTTTCCAGGCTGAGTTACTGTTCCCCTTCCCTCTTGTGATCAGTGTGGTAGTTTCCTCCCACACTGATCGTGACATTATCACGGGCAAGGACCTTATAGCTCCCTAACTGCTCATTGGGTAAATGTAGTTGCGGCTGGGCCTGAGGTGGATAGCAGTTTGGCGCATGTCCTTCCACCACCGAGGATTGCAGGACGTTTCTCTTTGCCTCCTGTTGCCTCCTTTTCCTACTCCACTTCCTCCTCTACCACCTCCTCATCCGGTCAGCATAACACCTTCAGCACAGCCAGGGGTAAACGACAGCAGGCAGTTTTAAAACTCATCTGGTTGGGGGAAAAAACCCACACCGTGCAGGAGCTGTGGACGGGCATGGAACAACAGATGGATGAGTGGTTGGTGCCACTGAGCCTCAAGCCCGGCCTGGTGGTGTGCGATAGCACGCAAAATCTCGTAGCAGCTCTGGGCCTAGCCGTTTTGACGCACATCACTTGCCTGGCGCATGTGCTGAATTTGGTAGTGCAGAGGTTCCTGAAAAATTACCCAGATATGTCAGAGCTGCAGCAGAAAGTGCGGGCCGTCTCTGTGCGCTTTCAGTGTTCTCACCCTGCTGCTGCTCGCCTGTCTGCACTGCAGCGTAACTTCGGCCTTCCAGGTCACCGCCTCATATGCAACGTACCACAAGGTGGAACTCCACCTTGCACATGCTGGAGAGACTCTGCAAGTAGCAGCAGGCAATAGTGAAGTTTCAGCTGTAGCACATGCAGTGACCAGGTACGGGTGGATAATATTCTGTATTTGTCGTGACGCCAATTGCAGCGTGCTCAGGGTATTATCCTAGGGCCCTTCCAAGGTGTTATAGCGCATGTCCCAGATTAGGAATGCCAGAGTGGTGTAATGGCCTATAATGTCTCTGTAGGGTAGTGATAATTGTGTCACAGTGTCTCCTACCTGGGTACAGCTGGACTCCTGGCTCACTTGCAATAAATTTGAGTGTAGTGATAGTAGGAGTAATAGAGGAATTTTGCAGAGTAAATGATGTTCAAACGTTGCTTTACTTGAAATAACTTGCATCCAAGCAGTATACAGCTTTGGTCTGTTGGTCCCAGCAGGTTTTGGCAATGATTGGCAGAAAAGAGGACTTCTGCTTTAAATTTGGCCTCTGCTGTGTGGGGGACAGACTAGCAAAGGAGGAATTGGCTTTTCCTAAGACTCTGGACTTATCTCTCAGATGGATTCTCAGGGGATGCTTTATTCCTGGAACTCTGGAGGTTGTCTGTAGTTTTCTGCTTTCCTCGTCCAGCAGAGCTGAAGGTGCTCAGACTGGGTACGTGACCAAGTCTCAGCCGA
The DNA here is from genome assembly GCF_014858855.1 of Bufo gargarizans. NCBI lineage: Eukaryota > Metazoa > Chordata > Amphibia > Anura > Bufonidae > Bufo > Bufo gargarizans. Next base: position 51,458,917 of record NC_058084.1, on the reverse strand, counting down.
GACTAGGTCCTTGCTGTCTTTCCTATGCAGGGGGACTACTGAACACTATCACACAGCCTTCCCCTAGCAGGGGGAAGGCTACACTTACTCTAACTTCCTTCTCCACCCATGCTGCAGGATGTGGGTACTGACCACTTCTCTCACAGAGGGGGAGCTAAGCTGGAATAATCAATTTCAGCTCAGATACACTAAACTGGGACTTGTACTTGCCAATGTTTTGCTGCCACCTACTGGTAACCAGGCAAATCACATGAACAATAGTGTTTAACATAGATTTGTATGCACATTTGTGGAGGACATGAGCAAAATCATACTAGATGACAGTATAAAAGCTCTTAGAAGATAGTAGCGGGGTAGAGGCGTGTAGTTACACAACTCTGGGGTGTTACACACACACGGGTGAGTTGCTCTGCGGAACAGCACCATTTTACCACCAATAAGTGGGTCTCCATGTGGGACGTGTGTGCCGTGATGCGCTTTTTCGAGTACTCCACCAACATGGCCAGTGCCGATGACGCCGCCCTCAGTGTTACTATCCCACTTCTATGTCTCCTTGAAAAAAAACTTCGGGCGATGATGGAAAAGGATGTGGCACAGGAGAAAGAGGAGGAGGAAGAGGGATCATTTCCACAGTTATCAGGTTAGTCATTCACAAGTGACTCGGAGGGTGGGTTCCTGCACCAACAGACGCCAGGTACACAACTGTCCAGCCAGGGCACAGTTCTGGAGGCTGTGGAGGAGGAGGATGATGATGAGGAGGAACCATGTTAACAGCAGGGTGGAACCCAAAGCAGCTCATGGGCATCACTGGAGCGTGGCTGGGGGGATACAGAGGAAACAGACGATACACCTCCAACAGAGGACAGCTTGTTGTTGCCTCTGGGCAGCCTGGCACACATGAGCGACTACATGCTGCAGTGCCTGCGCAACGCCCACCGAGTTGCCCAATTAGTGCTGAATACTGCGTTGCCACCCTGCTGGATCCCAGCTACAAGGACAACATGCCATCCTTAATTCCATCACTAGAGCGTGATAGGAAGATGCGCGAGTACAAGCACACGCTGGTAGACGCGCTGCTGATGGCATTCCCACCTGACAGCGGGGGCAAAGTCGAAGCACAAGGCGAATGCAGAGAAGGAGGAAGAAGTCGCTAACGCAGCTGGGGCACCGCCAGCACCTCTGAAGGGAGGGTTAGCAAGGTCAAAATGTGGAAAAGCTTTGTCAGCATGCCACAACAACCAGCACCACCAGCTGATATTTAGTGTTGAGCGCGAATATTCGAATATCGAATTTTTTTCGCGAATATCGGCACTTCGCTAATTCGCGAATATTTCGAATATAGTGATATAAATTCGATATTTCGAATATTCGTTTTTTTTTTGTTTTTTTTAGTGTTATATTTTTTTCTTTCCCACTTCCCTAAAGTTGTTCTTACCTGTCCTTTGGATTCCTGGCTTCCTGGCTGCTCCAGTCAGTGCCCGTTGCCGCTTCTGCCGACTTCCATGCTCATGGAGCGTCCCCATCACCATGGGAACATCTCCATATACTAGAATGTACTGTCGGATTTGAGAATTACGTTGAAATCGCAATTCGATTTTTTCAAGTTATAATAATCGAATTTCGATTTTTAACTTAGCACTGCTATATGCCATATTAGTTAGCCTAATATGGCATATAGCAGTGCTAAGTTAAAATCGAAATTCGATTATTATAACTTGACATAATCGAATTGCGATTCCAACTTGGACCTGGTTTACTATATGGTTGGCTTCAATGGCTTGGTAGAATTAGCGAATTGACGAATATATTCGTTATATTCCACAAAACGAATATAACGAATGTATTCGTCATATTCCACAAAACGAAGATAACGAATGTATTCGTCATATATCACAAAACGAAGATAACGAAGTATTCTGCATCTTTGTTTTAGCTACCTATTCATCAACTTCGCTAATTCTAGCAATGATATAGGAAAGTTGACTATAGAGACAGCTAAGTTTAATTCGCTATGCGATTATATGACTGCTTTTTTTTATAAATAGTATAATTATAATAATTATCAGGTATTATAATTATTCTATTTATTTTAAAAAAAAGCAGTAATATAATCGCATAGCGAATTAAACTTAGCTGTCTCTATAGTCAACTTTCCTATATCATTGCTAGAATTAGCGAAGTTGATGAATAGGTAGCTAAAACGAAGATGCAGAATACTTCGTTATATTCGTTTTGTGGAATATAACGAATATATTCGTCAATTCGCTAATTCTACCAAGCCATTGAAGCCAACCATATAGTAAACCAGGTCCAAGTTGGAATCGCAATTCGATTATGTCAAGTTATAATAATCGAATTTCGATTTTAACTTAGCACTGCTATATGCCATATTAGGCTAACTAATATGGCATATAGCAGTGCTAAGTTAAAAATCGAAATTCGATTATTATAACTTGAAAAAATCGAATTGCGATTTCAACGTAATTCTCAAATCCGACAGTACATTCTAGTATATGGAGATGTTCCCATGGTGATGGGGACGCTCCATGAGCATGGAAGTCGGCAGAAGCGGCAACGGGCACTGACTGGACAGCTAAGTTTAATTCGCTATGCGATTATATTACTGCTTTTTTTAAATAAATAGAATAATTATAATACCTGATAATTATTATAATTATACTATTTATAAAAAAAAGCAGTCATATAATCGCATAGCGAATTATACTTAGCTGTCTCTATAGTCAACTTTCCTATATCATTGCTAGAATTAGCGAAATTGATGAATAGGTAGCTAAAATGAAGATGCAGAATACTTCGTTATCTTCGTTTTGTGATATATGACGAATACATTCGTTATCTTCGTTTTGTGGAATATGACGAATACATTCGTTATATTCGTTTTGTGGAATATAACGAATATATTCGTCAATTCGCTAATTCTACCAAGCCATTGAAGCCATATTCCATGCTTATGGAGCGTCCCCATCACCATGGGAACGACTCCATATACTAGAATGTACTGTCGGATTTGAGAATTACGTTGAAATCGCAATTCGATTTTTTCAAGTTATAATAATCGAATTTCGATTTTAACTTAGCACTGCTATATGCCATATTAGTTAGCCTAATATGGCATATAGCAGTGCTAAGTTAAAATCGAAATTCGATTATTATAACTTGAAAAAATCGAATTGCAATTTCAATAGGAGAGTAGCCTTTAAGTTAAAATCGAAATTCGATTATTTAAATCGCATATTAATCGCGATAACAAGAATAATGACGAATATTCGATTTCGACGAATATAAAACGAATATTCTATCGAATATTCGCGAATTTCGTCGAAATCGAATATGGCACCTGCCGCTCATCACTACTGATATAGAACGTCTTAGAAGGAGGTAGCATTTCAGCAACATGGTGGACGTGGACCAGTATGTGTGCACACGCCTACATGTACTGAATGACAAGTCTGCCCCATTCAACTTTTGGGTCTCCAAATTGGGCATATGGCCTGAGCTTGTCCTTTACACCTTGGAGGTGCTGGCCTGCCCTGCGGCCAGTGTATTGTCCGAACGTGTGTTTGGCACGGTGATCACAGACAAGCGCAGCCGCCTGTCCACAGCCAATGTGGACAAGCTCACATTCATTAAAATGAACCAGGCATGGATCCGACAGGACTTGTCCGTACCTTGTGCTGAGTAGACAAGTATATCGGCCACACCCAGCTATTATTATACTCCAGCGCACTTTCTCTTTGCATTCTCTTTTCTATTTCACAATGTTTTGGGGTCTTCCTAAATTTATAAAAAAAATCTAAATCAAAAATTAAAATAAAGAAATAAAAAAAATGCAAATAAAAAAAACAACAAAGACAGTGTTGGCTACCTCCTCACCGCTTCCACCTACACCGCCACATCCACCACCTCCTCAACTTCCTACTCCACTTTGACCTCCGCCTCCTAGTTCAAGATTATTTTTATTTTATTTTTTTCTATTCTATGTTATTTTAAGTAATTTCCCTATCCGCATTTGTTTGCAGGGCAATTGTCCTGCTCGTACCATCATTTTGCTTCCTTTTGCAGTCCTCTAGCCCTTACTATGTCTATCTTACAGGCATTTTAGTGCCCCAAAGTTCGGGTCCCCATTGACTTCAATGAGGTTTGCGTTCGGGGTCAATTTCGGGTCCCGAACCCGAACTTCCAGGTGTTTGCTCATCCCTAGTTATAATACCTTTTGTGGAGTGGAAAAGTGGAAAAAAATAAGGGCCTATTTGCCGTTCAGTGGTGCAGTTATATGTTCTAAAACCCTTTTTTGCGTGTATTAGTGGCACAAAAAAAGTATTTGCCATTGTGTAGTAAAGTGAGAAAAATACAGCCCTTTTTGGCGAGTATTAGTAGAAAAAAAGGGCTTATTAGCCATTGTGCGGCAAAGTGAGAAAATTACAGACTTTTTGGGGGTGTTTTAATTTCCTTTTTATTTATGTATTTGATCTAACAGTATGTCAGACAGAGAAGTGCCAGGCCCTGCACAGGGAAGTGGCAGAGGCCTAAATATTTCTGGTGCAGGCACAGGTCTCAACAGAGTAAGGGGGCATGGCAACAGGAGTCGCAGCGAGAGGCCTGAGCTCCCGGTGTCATCTAGCGGTCGCGTTTTGACCAGCAACCCAGCGGTTCTTGAATGGTTGTCTCGGTCATCCACTTCATCCCAAGTGACATCAGACACCCCCAGCCAAGAGTCGGTGGGTTCGTCAGTCACAACCCTTAGTTGGCAGGGCCCGGGAGCTGGTCCTGTGCCCTCACCTGTCCTCAACCTGCCTCTGTCCTTTTATGTTCCCTCAGCCATAGAGGTATTATATGCTGTGGGCTCAGCCCCACTATACAGCGAGGACGAACTACTAAAGGACAGTCAGCAGCTACTGGCCAGCCAAGATGTGGAGGAGACATCCGACACTTCCTACGCTAGGCGGGCAAGTAGTGATGAGGAGAGTGGCGTTGGGGCTGATGTTGCGAGGGGTCAGGCTCCTGACCCAGAGATCGTTGAGGAGGACATCAGTGACATGCAGACAGTAGTCAATGATGATGATGTAGCTGATCGCACTTGGGAGCCAGGTGAATTAGGGGCTTCGTCATCATCGGGAGAAGAGGGTGGCAGCATACCCGTTAGGCAGCGGCGGAGCCAGCAAGTCGCTAGCGTGGCCACAGTGGCAGCAGTGAGAGGTCGGTAGCCAAACGTGCCTGGGGTAGACCACGCGCTTCGCAGGAGCCTACCTGCCCGGAAAGTAGTGGTGCGCGGGTTCACGGAAGCAGCAGCAGTATCAGTCAGTCAGTGTGTAGTGTTGGTGGTAAAATCACCTACTCGGCGGTGTGGCAGTTTTTTGTTTGCTGAATTTGTGACAGTCAAATACAAACTTGAAATACTGCAGTTATATTCTGGGTTTAAAAAAACACCAATTTTTTGCAAGACCCTGCATCTGGGGCCGTTGCTGCAGTTGTCACAGTAAAATACAAGCTTTAAATACTGCAATTATGTTCTGAGTTTAAAAAAATACCAATTTTTTGCAAGATAATACATTTTGGGTCCTTTGCTGCATTTCTGACAGTCCAATACAAGCGTTAGATACTGCTGTTATATTCTGGGTTTAAAAAAACACCCATTTTGTGCAAGATAATACATTTGCGGCCTTTGCTGCATTTCTGACAGTCCAATGCAAGCTTTAGATACCGGTGTTATATTCTGGTATTAAAAAAACACCCATTTTGGGCAAGATAATACATTTGCGGCCTTAGCTGCATTTCTGACAATCCAACACAAACTTTAAATACTGCAGTTATATTCTGGGTTTAAAAAAACACCCATTTTGTGCAAGACCCTACATCTGGGGCCTTTGCTGCACTTGTCACAGTCAAATACAAGCGTTAGATACTGGTTTTAAAAAAACACCCATAGGACCGAATGCTGCTCTACGAATGGTGAGCCTAGAACAAGTACAGGCGATAGTAGATTGGGTTGCTGACAGTGCCTCCAGTTCCTTCACATTGTCTCCCACCCAGTCTCCTGCTGAAATATCAGAGTTGGCACCTGCAGCCGATGTCCATCAGTCTTTCACCTCACCCCTTTGCAAATCAACCAAGCAGTCTGAGCCCCAAGTCATGCAGCAGTCTTTTCTGCTTTTTGATGACTCTGCTAGCAAGGTTTCCCAGGCCCATCCACATAGCCCTGCCCCAGAAGTGGAAGAGATTGAGTGCACCGATGCCCAACGACTTATGTTTCAGGATGAGTACATGGGAGGACCACCGCAGCACGTTTCGGATGATGATGAAACAGAGGTCCCAACTGCTGTGGCTTTCTGCAGTGTGCAGACCAACAAGGTGGGCAGGGGTGAAGACTGGGTGGAAGATGATGTGGAGCACGATGAGGTCCTCGACCCCACATGGAATCAAAGTCATGCGAGTGACCTGTCTAGTTTGGAGGAAGAGGCGGTGGTCGCACAGAGCCACCAGCACAGCAGAAGAGGGGGCAGGGCGCAAAAGCGGAGCGGCAGTCCTATAGACAGTACGCCTGCTACTGCCCACCGCACCAAGGGACCGAGCAGGGCCGGTGCAAGGATTTTTGCCGCCCTAGGCAAGATAAAAATTGCGGCCCCCCTTATCAGATGATCTGCCCATATCATGACATCACATATGTTCACCTCCTTTCTCAGCATTTAAATTAAAAGAACTGCTCTGTTTCCCTTAGGGTTAATCCAGCTCCTTGTCGCTGTCTCCCTGACAGCCGCTAGAGGTGCTTCCGCGATTCTCACTGTGAAAATTACAGTGGGAAGACGCGGAACAAAATTTTGAATGCATGTGCCTGCGCTTTCGCAGCTGAGGAGGAGGATTGGGGAGAAGAGTTCCCAGTGCCGGCGCTGGAGAAAGGTAAGTGGCTGAAGGGGTTTTAACCCCTTCAGCCCAGTGGGAGGGGGACACGAGGGCGCCCCACTCCTAACAACTATATAGTGCCAGGAAAATGAGTTTGTTTTCCTGCCACTATAGTGCTCCTTTACACCAGTACTGCACAGTGTCTGTTCTCTGCAGGAACAGGCTATAGACACCAGTACCACTACATTAACTGTACTGGTTCTGGGACTATAGTGTCCTTTTAATGTGAGGTAAATTTGTTTCCAATGTAGTATTAATAACTAAACAATTAAATAATAAACATATTGCATTGTCTACTGACCACCAGGACAATAATGTGATTATCTGGTCTCTGGCTGCAGTCTGGCTCTTGGTCTGGCTCTGGGGACTCCCCTGTCACTCTCTTCCCCCCCCTCCCTTGTCACTCTCTTCTCCCCCCCTCCCTTGTCACTCTCTTCTCCCCCCTTCCGTGTCACTCTCATTCCCCCCTTGTCACTCTCATTCCCCCTTCCTCCCTTGTCACTCTCATTCCCCCCCTTCCTTGTCACTCTCATCCCCTCCCTTGTCACTCTCATTCCCTCCCTCCCTTGTCACTCTCATTCCCCCCTCCCTTGTCACCCTCATTCCCCCCCTTGTCACTCATTCCCCCCTCACTTGTCACTCTCATCCCCCCCCTCCCTTGTCACTCTCATCCCCCCCACTCCCTTGTCACTCTCATCATTTCCTCCCCTACTCCCTTGTCACTCTCATTTCCCCCACCCCCACTCCCTTGTCACTCTCATTCCATTCCCCCCCCCCCACCTCTAGTGTAGAGTGGCCGAGCTCTGTTCGGTTTGCGGTACAGGTGTGCAATAAAGGGCGAAATCTCGTAGCAGCTCTGGGCCTAGCCGGTTTGACGTGCATCCCTTGCCTGGCGCATGTGCTGAATTTGGTGGTGCAGAGGTTCCTGAAAAATGACCCAGACATGTCAGGCTGCTGCAGAAAGTGCGGGCCGTCTGTGCGTGCTTTTGGCATTCTAACCCTGCTGCTGCTCGCCTGTCATCGCTGCAGCGTAACTTCGGCCTTCCCGCTCACCGCCTCATATGCGACGTGCCCACAAGGTGGAACTCCACCTTGCACATGCTGGCCAGACTGTGTGAGCAGCAGCAGGCGATAGTGAAGTTTCAGCTGCAGCATGCACGGGTGAGTCGCTCTGCGGAACAGCACCACTTCACCACCAATGAGTGGGGCTCCATGTGAGACCTGTGTGCCTTGTTGCATTATTTCGAGTACTCCACCAACATGGCCAGTGCCGATGATGCTGTTCTCAGTGTTACTATCCCACTTCTATGCCTCCTTGAAAAAATGCTTCGGGCGATGATGGAAGAGGAGGTGGCACAGGAGGAGGAGGAGGAGGAAGAGGGATCATTTGCAAGGGTTTCAGGCCAGTCATTCACAAGTTGCTCTGAGGGTGGGTTCCTACACCCACAGACTCCAGGTACACAATTGTCCAGCCAGGGCACAGTTCTGAAGGATGACGAGGTGGAGGATGAGGAGGAGGAGATGGAGGAGGAGGAACCGTGTTCACAGCAGGGTGGCACCCAAACCAGCTCATGGCCATCACTGGTGCGTGGCTGGGGGAAAAAAGAGAACACAGACGATACACCTCCCACAGAGGACAGCTTGTCGTTGCCTCTGGGCAGCCTGGTACACATGAGCGATTACATGCTGCAGTGTCTCTGCAACGACCGCCGAGTTGGCCACATTCTAACTTGTGCTGATTACTGGGTGGACACGCTGCTGGATCCCCGTTACAAGGACAACGTTCCGTCCTTAATTCCGTCACTGGATCGTGATCGTAAGATGCGTGAGTACAAGCGCACTCTGGTGGACGCGCTGCTGGTGGCATTCCCACCTGACAGCAGAGTCTCAGTGGAAGCACAAGGCAAAGGAGGATGAGGTCGCCAAAACAGCTGGGGCACCGCCAGCACCTCAGAAGGCAGGGTTAGCATGGCTGAAATGTGTAAAAGTTTCGTCAGCACGCTACAACAACCAGCACCACCAGCTGATATGGAACGTCTTAGCAGGAGGCAGCATTTCAGCAACATGATTGAGCAGTATGTGTGCACACGCCTACACGTACTGACTGAGACTTTTGGGTCTCCAAATTGGGCACATGGCCTGAGCTTGCCCTTTACGCCTTGGAGGTGCTGGCCTTTCCTGCAGCCAGTGTATTGTCTGAATGTTTGTTTAGCACGGCAGGAGGGGGTTATCACAGACAAGCACAGCCACCTGTCCACAGCCAATGTGGACAAGCTCACGTTCATAAAAATGGACCAGTCAGCCTCACCCAGCCATTGTTATACTCCAGCGCACTTTCTCTTTGTTTTATTTTTTAGATTTCCCAATGTTTTGGGTTCTACTCAAATAAAATAAAAAACTGTGTTGGCTACCTCCTCCTCCACCGCCGCATCCACCTACACCGCCACATCCTCCTCCTCAACCTCCTACTCCATATGTACCTCATCCTCCTAGATCAAGATTATAATTTTTTTTAACGTATTTTATGTTATTTTAAGTCATTTCAGTATCCACATTTGTTTGCAGAGCACTTGCCACGCTCTTAACCACATTTTGCTGCCTTTTTCAGCCCTCTAGCCCTTTCCATGACTTTTTTACAGCCATTTTAGTGATCCAAAGTTCGGGTCAAGTTCTGGTACCGAACTCAAACTTTTTTGTTTGTCCACTCAACTCTACTTGAGTGCTTTTTGCAAAAGCTTGCAATCCAAAGTTTTCTGGGTGGTTAACGGTGGGTAGTAAATTAATATGCAAAGTCCGCTTTTAGGCATCAGGGAAGCTATCCCTAAACATCTATACTGTCCCTGCCTAAAAGCGGAGCAATCACCCTAAAAGGGGGGCCCCACTTATCAGTGGCTGTACCATTTTTAGGAATCCCTACATATCCAGTAGTTCCCAGTCATGGATGATGCCGATTCTTCAGTCAAATGTCCCATGTGGTGTGTGATCTCCAATTTTCAAAAGGTCCCGACGTGTTTCCCCTGATAGATAAGTCGGTTCATCAGGGGACCAATAGAAGAATCACCTGGACACCGTCTATAAGTGGAAGGGAAACCAACAGTATAATCCCTGGGACAACCGACGTTCCCTTTTATTCAGGCCCTGGATCCTCTTCAGATAGAGATAGATCAGTTGGATACAGATGCCCACCTCATTTCTTAGGATATCCAAGGAGAAGAGGCAGACCAGGAAGAAGTGGTAGAAAGTGAACAAGGGGACCCTGTTCAGACGAGATCCCTGGTAAGAAGAACAACCTAGTAGTTAACATCTCCTCCTTTAACTTATCCCCAGCACAGACTAATGTGTTACAGAAGGGATTGTCATTCTGTCCCACACCAAACCTTAACACATTTACATTGGAGCAAGAAATCCAAAGATTTTATCGTACGTAGTAGACTCAAGGTCCAATTTAGTGAAACAGATCCAAAACTAATAATCACCACGGAATCTCCAAACGCACTATCCATAACAACACTAGGCCTCAGAAACAAAAGTTAATTCATGATTCCCCGGAACAAACACCTGGTTGAAACCGTTATCTTCTTCACCCAAAACATGGTACAAGATATCCTAAGTAAGAACGCTTTAGGCCATTTCAAACATACCAACAACTTAACAGCAGAGGAAAGAATGGCCCTTAATTCCCTTCAGACACATAGCAATATCATTATCAAACCATCCGATAAAGGCGGTGCCTTAGTTGTAATGGGCAAAACAGAATACCTTAGGGAAATTAGGCGAAAACTGGCAGATAATAATACATATGAATTCTTAAGCCACGATCCGACTAGACAAATCCAGGGATTGATATCCAACACCCTTAAGACATTCACCAATTTGGGCGTGATTGACTCCAAAAGCGCCATATTTCTTACAAAACAGGACCCCATCGTACCAGTCTTCTTTATACTACCTAAGATGCACAAAGACCTTAACAACCCCCCAGGACTCCCCATAGTGGCTTCCACGAAATCCATTCTCTCCCCACTTGCAGTTTACATGGAAAACATTCTCACTCCACTATAAAGACATCCAGATCCTTCCTCCTCAACACATCATATTTTCTCTCTAAATTACAGAAACTTAACAGCACACCAAATTGCACATTACTGACATTAGATGTAAACAGCCTATACACAGCTATTGAACATAACAAGGGCATACAAGCAACGGCAAAATTGTTACATATACAATCTGGACTACAGGATAAACAACAATAATTCTGCATCGAACTGTTGATCATACTGACCATGTTTATACACATCCCTTGTTCCTGCAATTTTCTGTCATTTGGCTTCGTTTTATAGACAGCATTTTTTGCATATGGATGGGCCTGATACCTGATACAGTCCTGATCAAAAGTTTAGGACACTTGAAAAATTGCAAAAAATCATATTTAGCATGGCTGGATCTTAACAAGGTTCCAAGTAGAGCTTCAACATGCAACAAGAAGAAATGAGAGTGAGACAAAACATTATTTGAGCATTCAATTTAATGAAAATAACGAATAAACTGAAACGGGCTGCTTTTCAGCTGATCAAAAGTTTAGGACCACACCTCCAAAAAAAACTAAACACCCCCAAAACAGAAATCCAACTTCCAAACATGAACTCAGTAATGAGTAGCTCCGCCGTTATTGTTTATCACTTCAAAAATTTGTTTCGGCATGCTTGATGCAAGCGTTTACATGAGGTGAGTGGTAACATTTCTCCAAGTGGTGAAGACGGCCACACAAAGGCCATCTACTGTCTGGAACTGTTGTCCATTTTTGTAAACTTTTCTTGCCATCCATCCCCAAAGGTTCTCAATTGGATTTAGATCAGGGGAACATGCAGGATGGGCCAAAAGAGTGATGTTATTCTCCTGGAAGAAGTCCCTTGTCCTGCGGGCATTGTGTACTGTAGCGTTGTCCTGTTGAAAAACCCAGTCGTTACCACACAGACGAGGACCCTCAGTCATGTGGAATGCTCTCTGCAACATCTGGACATAGCCAGCGGCCGTTTGACGCCCCTGCACTTCCTGCAGCTCCATTGTTCCAATAAAGGAAAAAGCACCCCAGCCCATTATGGCACCCCCTCCACTGTGGCGCGTAGAAAACATCTCAGGTGGGATCTGCTTTTCATGCCAGTAACGTTGTAAACCATCAGGACCATCAAGGTTACATTTTTTCTCATCAGAGAATAAAACTTTCTTCCACTTTTGAATGTCCCATGTTTGGTGCTCTCTTGCAAGGTTCAAACGAGCAGTTCTGTGGCGTTCAAGGAGACGAGGTCTTTGAAGACGTTTTTTGTATTTGAAGCCCTTCAGTCTCAGATGCTGTCTGATGGTTATGGAGCTGCAGTCAGCACCAGTAAGGGCCTTAATTTGGGTCGAAGATCGTCCAGTGTCTTGACGGACAGCCAATTGGATTCTTCGGCTCAGTGCTGATGACATTTTTTTGGGTCTTCCACTTTACTTTTTTGTTCCATAACCCTCAGGATCATTTAAGAAATTCCAAATTACTGTCTTACTGCGTCCCCCCTCAGCAGCGATGGCGCGCTGTGAGAGACCCTGCTTATGCAGTTCAACAAACCCGACCACATTCAAAAAGGGAGAGTTTTTTACCTTTGCAATCACAACGTGTGACTATCTGACAGAAAATGACAATGAATCCACATCTTTGCACAGATTTGGCCTTTTAAAGGCATGTGGTCCTAAAATTTGGATCAGCTGAAAAACAGCCTGTTTCAGTTTATTCGATGTTTTCATTAAATTGAATGCCAAAAAATGTTTTGTCACTCTCATTTCTTCTTGTTGCATGTTGAAGCTCTACTTTGAACCTTGTTAAGATCCAACAATGTAAAATATGATTTTTTGCCATTTTTCAAGTGTTCTTAAACTTTTGATCAGGACTGTATCTACCATACGTGATTTTGTCCAGGACCTCAACCAGGTATATCCTGAATTAGGCTTTACAATGCACACAAACTAAGAGGAAATATTTTTTCTGGACACGATTATCAAACTGGATCAAAGGGGCAACATCACATTAGACCTTTACAGCAAACCTACTGACCACAATAGTCTTCTTCAATACAATAGCTGTCATCCTAGAGCCACCAAAAATTTCCTTCCCAGATCACAATACATGTGGGTTAACTGCATTGTATCTGATAATGACATGAAGGAAGAGAGATTGGATGAGATGACACAAACATTTCGGACTAGGGGAAATCAGCAATCTCTCCTAGACTCAACAAGGAACAACCTAGGAGAAGTTAGTCCATCACGGACTATTGACTCCAAACGAGTGGCATGTGTTACAACATATCACCCCCTTACACCCAAGATCCATCAGGCATTAAGAAAAAATTGGCCAATACTCACAAAAGCGTATCGCAACATAGAAGTTTCATCAACCCCCACTCATATGCTACAAGAGGCCCAAAAATATTAGGGACAAACTCGTCAAAGCAGACATAGGTAGCTTCACCAGATTACCAAAACAAATTTTCCTAATAAGTCAAAGACAAGGAACATTTCCTTGTCTACACTGCGCACAATGCTCAAGTGTCATCAGGGGTGAATATATCACTCACCCACGAACCAGATGACTATATTTCATCAAAGGATTCTTTACGTGTAAGTCTAATTTTGTGGTGTATCTGCTGAAATGCCCATGTGCTCTCGCATATGTAGGAGAGACCACGCAACATGTCCGCGACCGCATAAGTAAACATAAGTCCACAATCAGACTTGGACACAATGTTACCCATTCCACACCACTTCATCGAGAAGCAACATCAGATTTGGCAATTACGGTTCCAAATATTGGAACAGACTGATCCACCCAGACATGGCGGTAATGGGACTTTACTTCTATAACAAAGAGAAGCTTATTGGATTCATAAACTTGGAACTTTGTCACCGAATGGTCTTAATCGTGAATGTGAATTCTTTATAAATGCATAGACTATATTTATGATAATGTGATACTAACTCGTTCTTCATCTCTTTTCCAGACCCGCTGATACGTTTACCACATCTAGTGAGGTTGAGAACAAACCTCCCCTCTTCCCCCTTTCCTCCCCCCCCCCTTCCTTCCCCTTTCCCTTTCTCCTCATCATCAGGAATACTTTTAGGGAATTTTTAGTATAGGATTTGATGTGGTTTTAATGTGTATTTGACAGTTTATACACTCTAGTATTTGACATCTTATTAAGCTGTTTTTTCAGTTATGGGTCTCCTATATATGCATACCCAAAATATAATGATATTACAATACTGTCCAGTACCCTCTTTCCAATCCCTTTTCACTTCTGTCAGCCAAAATATTATATAACACAATCAGGGGGACACGCGCTTTAGCGCCACCCACATATGTCTATTCTGCGGCATTAACCATCGCTTCCCTCTAGATGGAGCTGTGGAGTGCCAGCGCGGTGGGTGGAGCCAGGTGACATACAGGTGGAACGCACGCCAGCGCCGCCTGAGGCACAGGACGTCCAGAACACGTGACCGGCACTCGGGGGAGCCCATACACTTTAAATATAGCGCGCACACGGGCTCAGGCCCTGTGATCCAGCGCTACTGAACCATAGGAGCCGCATTAAGGTAAATACTTCAACAAAACTGGTATGTGACCCCGGGACCCATTATTAACGATGCCCTATATTTTAGACTTAGCCACATATAATATTTTCATTTTGCTATATAGACCCCATGCCTCCACTACAGTAATTCTACTCAATATTGTTATTTAGTCTCCCACCAGACCTGCCTATATCAGGATTGGCTACCACATCACCTTTGTGGTATATTCGGTTTCTTCATGCAATAGATACTGTATATTCTCCTGTCTATTATACACTCACCTAAAGAACTATTTCTCATTAATGCGATTATCTAGTCAACCAATCACATGGCAGTTGCTTCAATGCATGTAGGGTTGTGGTCCTGGTCAAGACAATCTCCTGAACGCCAAACTGAATGTCAGAATGGGAAAGAAAGGTGATTTAAGCAGTTTTGAGCGTGGCATGGTTGTTGGTGCCAGACGGGCCGGTCTGAGTATTTCACAATCTGCTCAGTTACTGGGATTTCCACGCACAACCATTTCTAGGGTTTACAAAGAATGGTGTGAAAAGGGAAAAACATCCAGTATGCGGCAGTCCTGTGGGCGAAAATGCCTTGTTGATGCTAGAGGTCAGAGGAGAATGGGCCGACTGATTTAAGCTGATAGAAGAGCAACGTTGACTAAAATAACCACTCGTTACAACCGAGGTATGCAGCAAAGCATTTGTGAAGCCACAACATGCACAAACTTGAGGCGGATGGGCTACAACAGCAGAAGACCCCACCGGGTAGCACTCATCTCCACTACAAATAGGAAAAAGAGGCTACAATTTGCACGAGCTCACCAAAATTGGACTGTTGAAGACTGGAAAAATGGTTTCTTGAACATGACAATGAGTTCACTGTACTAAAATGGCCCCCACAGTCACCAGATCTCAACCCAATAGAGCATCTTTGGGATGTGATGGAACGGGAGCTTCGTGCCCTGGATGTGCATCCCTCAAATCTCCATCAACTGCAAGATGCTATCCTATCAATATGGGCCAACATTTCTAAAGAATGCTATCAGCACCTTGTTGAATCAATGCCACAAAGAATTAAGGCAGTTCTGAAGGCAAAAGGGGGTCCAACACCGTATTAGTATGGTGTTCCTAATAATTCTTTAGGTGAGTGTATATGTACATACGTTTGTTCAGCTGATTTATTTGATGATGCATACCGTATTTTTCGCCCTATAAGACGCATCGGCCCATAAGACGCACCTAGGTTTTTGGGGAGGAAAATAAGAAAAAATATATTTTTAACCAAAAGGTGTGCTTTTGGTGGGTTTGGAACAAATGGTGGTCTGTGGATGGCACTATTACTGGGGATCTGTGGATGACGCACTGTTATGGGGGGATCTGTGGATGACAGACACTGTTATGGGGGGATCTGTGGATGACGGACACTGTTATAGGGGGATCTGTGGATGACAGACACTGTTATGGGGGGTTCTGTGGATGACGGACACTGTTATGGGGGGATCTGTGGATGACAGACACTTTTATGGGGGGGATCTGTGGATGACGGACACTGTTATGGGGGGATCTGTGGATGATGCACTGTTATGGGGGATCTGTGGATGACGCACTGTTATGGGGGGATCTGTGGATGACGCACTGTTATGGGGGGATCTGTGGATGACGCACTGTTATGGGGGGAGATCTGTGGATGACGGACACTGTTATGGGGGATCTGTGGATGACGGACACTTTTATGGGGGGATCTGTGGATGACAGACACTTTTATGGGGGGTGATCTGTGGATGACGGACACTGTTATGGGGGATCTGTGCATGACGGACACTGTTATGGAGGGATCTGTGGATGACGGACACTGTTATGGGGGGGATCTGTGACGGACACTGTTATGGGGGGATCTGTGGCTTGCACTGTTACAGGGGGGATCTGTGTCTGGCACTGTTACAGGGGGATCTGTGGATGTCACTGTTATGGGGGATCTGTGGGTGGCACTGTTATATATGTGCCATCCACAGACCCCCCACTCCATAACAGTGCCATCCACAGACCCCCCCAGCCCATAACAGTGCCATCCACAGACCCCCCCACCCCTTAACTGTGCCATCCACGGATGTTCCCCATAAAACTGTCATCCACAGATCCGCCGCTCCAGTATACAAATATAAAATGTCTTATTCAATTAAAAGTGATTAAACATGCCCCCTCACTCCTAATAGTACCGTACATCCTAACAGCTTCTGTACAATGCAGCCGCCTGCTTCATTCATAAAGTAGGCGGCGCAGGCACGTGACATCAGGGAGTTACGCTGCCGCCCACCCGGCCTGCCTGCATTCTACAGAAGCGTTTAGGATGTACAGTAATATTAGGAGTGGGGGGGCATATTTAATCACTTTTAATTGAATAAGACATTTTATATTCTTATTGTGCAGCACTGTAGCGGCGGGGCTATAGTACAGTGACTGCACCGCCCCACCGCAATTGCCGGCCCCCAGCTTCTCCTCCCAGTCCCTCCCCGCTCGCTCGTACATCACAGCCTGCGATGTAAAACTGTCAGCATTCACCCCATAAGACGCAGGGGCATTTTTCCCCCATTTGGGGGGGAAGGAAAGTGCGTCTTATGGGGCGAAACATACGGTATTTTCTTTTCACTTCTTCACCTTTATTGTTTTAGATACAGTACATCCAGTCACTCATGACATCTATATTGTTTTGCCTTAGATAATAGACCGCCGAGGAAGGCCTTGACAGGCCGAAACGTCCGGTCGCCAAATCTAATATATGTGATCAATTTTTGCTTCTGAGATATAACTGAATCATGAATCCCACGTGATGTAACACGACTAAAATGCCATAAATTGCAGACAAAAAAAGTCGTGTGCTGCAATTTTCTATTAAATTAAAGGGACCAATAGAAGAGGCACGGTGGCATAAATGATACAAGGCCAATGGATACTGACCTGCGGCCTAAGACATTAGTCCCAAATCTGTTAGTGGTGCAAATACTACATTATTCTCAAAGTAAAGTAGCAGTGTCTTCAGTCTCTTTGTAGAAAATAATGATATTTTATTGTATCTCTCCAGCTTTAGGTTCCACAAAGCAGACTTGCAAACTGTTTCATACTTTGCATGACTGCGTACATTAGGCCAAATGTCTGGAATACAGAAGGATTCCAAACCAAAGACCCAGGGCCAGGCCTTGTCCTCCCAGAGCCAAAATGTGCAGAGTAGGAGCACCAGCTATCCGGCTAGAAGTAGTAGCAGTAGGCTGTAGTTCTCCTTGTCTTTGGAAAAGTGCAAAATTATTTTTAATGAGAAAGAGGGTGACACTCCTCCTCTTAGTCACAGCAGGATGACGTGAAGGTGATTCTGAGTCTGACACCATGCCTTGGAGGCAGGGGTCACAGCATTCCTCCTGCTCCTCCTCCTTTCAGTACTAGTGCAACGTGCCAGACCGCAAGGGTAGAACACGTGAGGTTCACGGTGGGCCAAAGCGTACAAACAGTTCATCGGTTACTCACGGTTAGCAGATGCCGCCCTGGGCCAGCAGTGCAGTGAAGGGGAGAACAGAACTGGATTCTCCGGGGCACACTCTATTAGGCCTCGTTCACATCAGCGTTCAGTCCTCCGTTCGGCTTTCCGTTATGACTTGCGTCCGTTTCAAAATTGAAACGGATACATTTATAACGGAACGTAACGGACATATTTTGCTACGTTTTTAAACGGATACCATCTAACGGATACGTTAATAAACGGATTAAAAATGTCAGTTAATGTCCGTTCAATCCGTTTAGTTACTCCGATAACGGATCCGTTTTTTTCCCTTTTTTTTTTTCAGTTGTCCCCCCCCCTATCTGCATGCTATATAAAAATCGTGCTATATTGTGACATCCAATTGCTGGAAGAGGAACAATGCTGCCTGCTCATGTCCTTTTTTCTGTGGACTATATGATATGGAAACTTCGAAAGATGCGAATGTCATCCATGAAAAGGAGACGGCGATATTGGGTGCATCCCATTACATCATGCCGAATGACACAAGGTGTTTATTCGACCCTTTATCAAGAACTCCGAAAACACCCTGTCAAATTTGCAGAATATCTCCGTGTAAGTGTCGCAAGCTTTGATGACCTTTCCCAACGTTTACGTCGCCGATTGAGATGGAAGGATACGAAATTTCGTCGAAGTGTAACTCCCGAAGAACTACTCATGGTCACTCTGCGGTATGTATGGTGCAACTTTCCATTATTGCTTCAACTGTGTTTCAGAGCCTTTTTGTTTTTATTATTATTGTGAGTATATGATTAATCTCAAGAGACAAGTTTTTATGTATAGTAGTTACCTAAAATATGTAAATGCATCCAAATTTGATACCATTTTCCGTTCAACCGCTAGGTAATGTTGATCTGTTTGCTGTGAAGGATCTTGAATTAATGCTTGTGGGACAATCCGAAAAGTTGTTTTGCTGCAGTTTTTTTTTATTGTGAATAGTATTTGTGTAACAATTATGTTAAATTTTATTTTATTTTTTTGTAGGTTTCTGGCTAGTGGTGAAAGTTTTTCCAGTCTTCATTTTCAATTTCGACTAGGGAAATCCACAATATCTTACATTGTTAAAGATACCTGCCGGGCAATTTGGAATCTTCTGCGTGAAGAATTTCTTCCCCATCCTACTTGCCAACAGTGGATCAGCATAGCCGACAAGTTTTATGAGGTGACACAGTTTCCCAATTGTATTGGTGCAGTGGATGGGAAGCATGTGAGGCTCTTGAAGCCCCCACGTAGTGGATCCTCATTTTTTAACTATAAAAAGTATTTTTCTGTGATCCTAATGGCAATTTTTGATGCAAATTACAAATTTGTGGCTGTTGATATTGGAGCTTTTGGACGAACAAATGACTCCTGTGTTTTTAAAAATTCTAATATGGGAAAAAGCCTGTACTCCGGAAACTTTGGTATACCAGAGCCCAGGCCTTTACCAGGTACTACAAACCCTGCACTTCCATTTGTTCTAGTCGGAGATGAAGCTTTCCAAATGTGTGGAAATTTACTGAAGCCATATGCCAGCCGTGGTCTAGACCAGTGTTTCCCAACCAGTGTGCCTCCAGCTGTTGCAAAACTACAACTCCCAGCATGCCTGCACAGCCAAAGGCTGTCAAGGCATGCTGGGAGTTGTAGTTTTGCAACAGCTGGAGGCACACTGGTTGGGAAACACTGGTCTAGACTATCGCAAAAGAGTGTTCAATTACAGACTGACTCGAGCAAGAAGAATGGTCGAGTGTGCTTTTGGCATATTGACTGCAAAATGGCGAATATTCACTCGTCCAATACAATTGAAAACAGATACTGTGGATGATGTCATAAAAGCATGCGTTGTGTTGCACAATTATGTACTGACCAAAGAGCCTTTGCCTACAGAGCCACTGTCATTAAATCCACCAGGAGATAACATAGAAACTGGCCCAAGATCAACAGTTGCTGTGAGTCGCATGCGCGATCAATTTGCTGAATATTTCATTTCCTCAGCTGGATCTGTGCTTTGGTAGGATGAACATATTTGAACTTATATATTCCTGCGATGTTCTTCAAAAAAAAAAAAAATTCTCTATTGTTTGTTACTGTTTGTTTATTAAATATGTACAGTTGAAAGTTGTAATTAGTTGTGGACATAATAGTTTATTTTATTGTTTGTTCTTAATATATTGTTGTTTATTGTTGAGTCAACCATGATGTATCGGTCTACCTACATTTATTGCCTTGAATTCGGCAAAAGGTAAGCCTCTCCAACCATCTCCATATCCCTTGTTTGTCGTTTTGAGTCTTAAAAGTATTAAAACCACTGACAAAGTATCTTTGAAATAATAAAAGTATTTGTTTAACTAAAAACTTTTTTTAAAACATATTTTTATATTTTAATAATCATTTGCATAAGTTTACAAATAAACTTCCATAAAAGCACGTAGCTCAACACAATGGAAGTAGAATTCACATAAGAAAAGGATAAGCTCTACCGTCCTTTTAGGAATAACAAAATGTCCATTGTGAAAAAGTTGTTCTATCTGTGACTGAACTGTACACCATTCTCATGATTGCACATCCTATGTGATAGCATCATCATACCAAGTTCAGAATCATCACACTACAGTATGCACCGCGAGACATGTCTTCCTTGAGCGGGCCAGAAGTTATATGGTGACATGGAACATGCAAATGGAGGTGCACACTATCAGTTATTTCAATGCTGCTATGCACCAAACACAGGGCTACTGTGCATCATCAATATGATGTAAAAAGTGCTAGACTACAGCCATGTGGGTGGCACAACATGCAAAGATTCAGTGTAATCACTGATGGTGTGTCCTCCAGTACCCCTTTAAATTACATCAGCAGGTACAATTTTTTTTTGACAAACACCATGTCTCTGAGTGTGTTCAGTCTTGTGCATGAGACATTATATCAAAGAAAATAGTAATGACATATGCCATTTCTATTCTTGTATTTGCATAGTTTTCAAGCAAGTGTACAATGGAGGATCTCAATAGCGAGACAATAGCAATGGAACAACAACAGGTGGGAGACTGAAAAAGTCATCAGCTTTGTGCAGACCACGCAAGGTGCTGAATAAGTGACAGTATATGGATTTGTGTACTGTGTCACTCACTCACAAGTGGTAAACAAGAACTATCATCATAATCATTGCAGTCCATTACCGTAAAAGAGTTGAACCAACCTGAGTCTAGTCATGGTAGCTAATCTCTGTGTCTCTGACCCATGTGCTTATGAATGGCATTTTTCTCCTTAATATAAGGAAAAAAGACTAGTTGGAAAACTGTAAGTCATCAGCACCTTGGGCAGGAGATAAAGTAATCATGAATAATAAGGCCAATTACTCTTTTCAGGGTCCAATCTGCTATGATTATCATGTTAGTTCTTGAAAATCTAAATGTCCGAACGAGGAAATCAAACCACCTGCCTATATTTAGCAGCTTGTATCGGCTTCTGAAAGCTGATAAGTGCACAATAATTACACACATATCTGAAACATCCTTATTAATCTAATAATATAAAAGTATAAAACATATAAAATGTTTCAAGTTCAACATCATTAAAGTGCAAAAATTGACACAGTGGTCAATATAAACCTTGTGAGGTACTTCTTTATAAACTTCAAAAAATTGACACAGTGGTCAATATAAACCTTGTGAGGTACTCATTTATAAACTTTAAAACATAATATAGATTTTGTTAACTAGGGTGGTGGTTGAGTGCTTGGAGCCTTTCCTGGGGCTGCAGTTTGGGACCCATCATCTTCTGCACTTTGGTCTAGAAGTGATTGCATGAACGAATGTTGTGGTCTGACATATTCACCCTGTTGTTGATGTTGTGGAGTATGAAGGGAATATGAATCAGTACCAGATTGGTATGGAACAGATTTGTTTGAGAAAGGGGTAGTAAAAGTGGTTGGAGTGGGAAAAACGGAGGTGGAAACACCTTCGTTTGTGTAGATTTTATTTGGAGTTGACATAGAAATCACATCTGGACTTGGTGTCTGTAGACGTTTTTGGGAACTTCCAGTGCTGTTGGATTGGAAAGGTGTTTGTGCAGAGACATAGGAAGGTAGCTGTGATTGAGATTGGATTAAAGTCTCTTGAAAGGTTGATGCACGTTGATATCTGAGGGATGTGCTATGGCTTTGAGAAGGTGGAAATGTGTAAGACGTTGGGTATTGGTGGGACGTAGGTTATCTTTGGGACGGTGGATGGCTTTGGGATGGAATAAAGATGTGGGATGTTGATGGAAAGTTCTGTAAAGCTGGAAAGTTTGGTGCAGTGCCTACGTTTTGGGCCTGTGGGAAGTTGTGGTACGTAGGTAAAGTGTTGGATGGGGGAAAGTTTTGGGACTGGCTAAAGTTTTGTGAATGGGGAAAGTTTTGTGATTGTTGAAAGTTTTGGGATAGGGGTAAGTTTTGGGACTGTTGAAAGTTTTGTGACTGGGGAGCGATATGTGGCTCAGAGTATGAGTGAGCAGGCGGAGAAGTCATGGATGTTGGGTAGGAGGTGGCTGGTGGATACGACTGAGCCAGAGGAACAAATTGAGAGGGTGGTGGGTGTTTAATGTTCCAAACAGTTTTGATCAATGTCACTCGACAATCACAATTCTGCTCTGGAGTCATGTTGTCCATCCAATGACTTAACGTTAAGAGAAACTGCTGATTATGGTTAAGGGGTTCTGGACGACAAACTACCTCGACATGATTGCTCATGGAAGTTAACTCTTTCTTATACCGAGTTTGCTCCTCCTCTATTTTTAATAAACAATCTCGGAAGATCAGTGCAAGATCCTCAAAGACTCTATGTGGTCTTCGAAGTGGCCTCGGCCTACTTAAAACTCTGTCAAAGGCAGAAGAAATGAACTGTCGAGTATCTTCAATCTGAGCACATGTCTCAGTTTGCCGGCCGCGCGACTCCAGAGCAGAATCCTGTGACTGAGATGGTAATGAAGTTTGATCGGTAGATGGTCCAGACAATTGTTCGGTTGAGTCCTCATGTTCAAGAGGTTCTGCTTCAGGAGGGAGTGTGCTTGAATGAGTCCTAAAATAGATAGGGAAATAAAAGGTATAATTTCTATATTCATAATTTTTTTTTTGCTTCTCTTTAGGATATTTAACTCACATGCGCTGCTGAAAACAACGTTGAAGAAATTGAAGATGTGGTGCATATTGGTAAGCTTTCCTACGGGAAGGAACCGAACCACTTGGCGCCGTTCGTTCATGATTGAGGTCACGCATAAACCTATCGCGTATTGACCTCCAGCGTGTTGATATGATTTCAGCTAGAAAATAAAGAACAATTTTAATAACCGTATATAATGCTATATATATTCTTTTCTGTTGACATCGGATTGCATAAAAAACTGTTGCTGCAGGCAGTCCAAAATTCTGCATTGTATTTAACTGTTATTTTGCCCGGTACCTGAATTGGCTGTATCAGTTGTTGAAACAAAGTTTTCCAAACAGAAAACTTATGCTCACTTCACTATTCTTCCAACTAGAAACATCACTATCAAATCTTCTAAAACCAAATGATTTAACAAAAGGAATGAAATTAATGTACCACAATTCCATGTGGGAACCACATTGGCATAGACCTCTTGCCATTGTCGACGAGTCATGTTGTGGTCCGAGTGTTTGGGGTCTGTTTGGTCCCATAGAGCTGGCCTTGCTTCTACTAGCTGTATTAGCAGCTCACAGTTTATGATTGGGTGAAATTGCCTATCTTCCTCGTCCAATTCTTGCTGTCTACCCTGTTTGGTTTAAAACAAATGTTATCATTACCTTTAAAAGCTACCTGCAATTCCAATAGCACTTAAGTCTTTTTGATAAAACTTGTATAGCGAATATGTTGCATGTGCCACCACTGCCCACTGCATCTTTGGTTTTATTAAAAAAATATAAAAATTTTTTTGGTTTCCTTGTATTTGGTCTTTGGGTGTGAACGGCTATAAAGATATAGACTTGGCGAGCGGGTCATTGCTTTTTATTTAATAAGAGAGTAGCCTCTGTTAATGGTATGTCCATTATGGGATAAGCAACACTTAAACTTTGGTTTGGGTAAAACAAATGTCTCCAATCCTCACGGTCATTTGTTCTATTAATAAAAAAAAATTGAGGTATGATGGCCACGTTATCTTATAGGTGATATAAGATACTGCATACTGAGGGCAGTGTGGACAGCTCACATCACAGCACATGTGCCTACTCACACGGCCTACACGTCCACGACGACTGCCACGAGCACGTTGTCCGCGACCACCACGCCTGGAAGTTCTTTTTTGAACAGGTGATGGATTTTCAATTTGACTGTTTGTGTCCTAATAAATAATATAGTTATCACAAAAGAAAATTGATTTATTTAGAGAACCTAAGTATAGATACTTACATCCTCGTCGTTATGACGTCTACTTCGCGGATTTTCTATTGAATGTGTACCCTCCTGTGTCTGAAAAACAAACACAGTTTTCTATTAAGTGAAAATTGCCGTCTGCCTGCCCTGCAGCAACCAAAATGCCATATACACTCTTTCAAATCTTGTTGCCAATACATTGGCCTATCTATCCTTTTGCGGTGTTGGAAAATCATGTACCTTTCGAGTTTATATCCATTGTACCAATTATGGATGTGTAGAAACCAAAAAATCTAAATATAACATTCCACACTTACTGACTCCATTGGTTCCGGAGAAAAACGCAATTCCTCGCCAGCAGAGGATTCAGTGTCGGAGTGTCCCTGAAATATATAAATATGTATTGTGGTTCAAACATATTTATTATTTGGATCATTAATAATAGATTTTTATTTAAAGATTTTTACCTGCATGTGAAAGGATGGAGTACTTCGACTGCAAACCGAAGGAGAAGGCGAAGACATCTGAAAACGTTACAGGACCATTATAGACAAGAGCTTATAGACATATTTCAACATACACATTGGCACAAGATGCAACAAGGGTTAAAACAGGGATTAGTCAAAACACAAAATTGCTCCTCTGGTCCTTTAAATTATATCAACCCCCTATTGCAATTCGATTTTTGCCAACATCAACAGACCAGACTACATTGTGAATGACCCACACAAAATCAGACGGCAGATTAGATCCTCATGACTCATCCGGCCCACGTTATAGCATTCCCCAGTAGCCTTATAGCATCCACAGTTTCAAAATATTTGCCCCTAGTAGCCAAATAACATGTCCCAGTAGCGTAATAGCATCTCACAAAAGACTAATAACATCCCCCATGTGCCTAATAGCATCCACAGTGTCAAGATATTAGCCCCCAGTAGCCAAATAGCATGCCCCAGTAGATGATCGAAGTAAATACTTTTCAATTGCATCGATTCATACCCTTTTCTTGAGACTTTCTCCAACTTGCACATCAGCCTTCAGAAATGGTGAGGAGTAGCGCTCACGTGACTGTCACATGACACTCCCTTGTTTTCCTGTCTTCGTTTGTAAGTTCCTGTTTGTTCTGCGCATGTTCAGAAACAAAAAAAAAACGTACTATAGGAAGGCTATGTCCGTGAAATAAAAATGTAACAATCCGTTTCTCATTTACTACAATGAACGTGAATGGACGCTCCGTCAAGAATCCGCTTTTCTGAACGTAGAAAAAAATCCTGCAAGCAGGATTTTGTTTTCCGTCTGAAAAAACGTATTCCAAACGTATTACCAACTAACGGAGTCAAACGTATGCATACATACGTCAATTAGTTTCTATGGGAGGTTGAACGGATACGTTTTTAGATTTTTTTTTCTACTTCCAGACGGACTACAGGAACGGAGAGCTTGAACGCAGATGTGAACATAGCCTTACAGGGGACACCGGCCAAGTGGTTTTTGAGGTGCCCTTGATGGTGCTTGGATTTCTGAGTGCTCGTGTGCCTGGGCCCCTGACTTAAGTATTGTCGTGACGCCAGCACCTTGATGGTGCAAAATGTTGAGAGTGGTAGTGGCATGAAGTTAGAAGAATGAGGCAGGTTTAAATCCACCGGTAAACTTTACTATAACCAGGTTCTTGATAACAGTTTGCATCCAGTAATAAAACAGTCTCTGATACACATGCAAGTTGGATGTAATGAATCCCAGTAACAGGCTGTGCTGGTAGTAATGCGTCAGGATAGGGTAGTTAATTAGGTACTCACTGATATTCAGCTCTTTGCCTTGCTTCAGTCTCAGTTGAGGTAGTTCCAGTCTTGATCTTCTACACACAAGTGATGCAACAGAAATCTTATCTGTCCTTAGAATATCAGTGAGGCTGCCGGAAGCTAATAAGTCCTTCGCCTAGATACAAAGGTGCCTAGAGCCCACAATAATGGATTTGTCATTCCTTTGTCTTTATCCAAAAATAAACTTGACCAGAATTCACTTGCTACTCCTGAAGAGTGAATAGTAGAATATAGACTTCACCTCTGCCTATCTTCCTGGCTTGATACCGAGATACACGATGGCTCCTCTGGGCCATGGAGCCCAAGAGAGAGCTGAGAGGAAAGGAGACCTCTCCTTCCTCCTCCACACTCTGAACTCAACCACTACATCTTCCCAACTCCCCCTATTAGGCCTGAACTGTCCTATATATATATATATATATATATATATATATATATATACACTGTAGTGCTATCCCCATCTAGTGGTGGATGTATGTAATGCACCTGACAGGCTGGTAAAAGGGATTTCACATAAGAAAACAATACAGCATCATATTACAGATGACAAAAACAAGCTTTTGCAGTGCCCACATAAGCTAGTAGGAAGCTGCACTAGGAAAGCCTTTCAGTGCCATCCTCTCTGTCTTCCTTGTCTCTTCCAAGCGGGGCACCATCTTTTTTCCTAAGAAGAGTCAACAAAACTGCACCATACCCTACGGCAGATAGTCAAGAGGGTCTACCTGTTGGTTACTTGTGTAGGAGCAGTCAGCGTTTCGACTGCCCTGAGGAGCATATTAATGAGGAAATGAGGGACTCCATGCATAGCTGTGTTGGTGGCGGTAATAGTGACACTCGTAGCCACAGTATGGGCGGTGGGGCAGCGACAGTGGTATAGACCTGCTTATATTGTGGTCAGCTTGAAAACAGATGACAGTGCAAATACTGTGGGCAAAGGCGACGAAAAACGTGCCAGATCTATGCCAAGTTCATCTTCCGTTAGCTCTATGTGAGCAACTCCTATGAGAATTTTTTCCACAAGGCGAGCACACAAAACCACAGCCATGTGCAAGATCTGCACATTCTGCAGGATTAAAATAAGCTGTGCGGGTTCAAACACAAACATAGGTACCAGAGCTCTGTTGCAGCACACGAGGCAGCATTACCAGATCCTTTGGGAAAATACAACTGGCCAGCATTCCCAATCAGAACAAGTCTGTCCTCCTTCTCCTGGTCTTCTCTCATCCGAAAGGCTTGTCAGTGTTGGAGCCGTTGTCAGCAGTGACAACTGAACACTGTCATCCCTCCCATAATGATCTTAGAACAGAAGCTGATGCTCATGCAGCAAGGGACAATGGTGAAACAAGAGCAGCTAACTTATCTTTCTGTCGGCTCGGGAACCACAAGGAGAAACTCCCCGGCTGGGGACCTATAAGGAGTAAGAGGCGGAAGATGATGATGATGACAGTGACACTGGCCATGACCCCTGATTGTCTCAGTAGGAGATGAGCTGTATGCTTGCTTGCTTACACACTGACAGGTGTATCATTCACATCCAGCAGTCTGGTTTGGGGGGAATTTATCAATGAGGAGAATATTTGAAGTCAGTTTCGCTTGAGTTTGGATTGGTTTACCTCAGGTCCATCTTTAATATTGATTGGACTATAGGCAAGAATTTACTTGGGCCCCCTGGATCCCGCCTTCCCACACCCTAGCATGCAATCACGCCCTCCACCACAACACACACACAAAAAAAATCCACACACCTCGTAGAGTAGTAAACTTTACTAATGATTAGTGGCCACTAGAAGTGTTCCTTGGCAGTAATGTAAATACTGACTTTTTTTTGTTTACATTAAAAAGCTTGCAGAAACATGCTATAGACACCAGAACTACTACGTTTAGCTGTTGTGGTTCTGGTGACTATATGGTAGTTCCCCATAATATAGAGGGAAAAAAAAGAATCAGCACAAAAGTATCAAATAAAATGGCTGTATCATTATTCAAAAAATTAAAAAAAGCACAACTTCTGACACAAATATATAGTATTTGGCAGATTACTTTTTTTTTTTTTACAATGTGCAGATAGTACTGTACTACTAACCCCTTCATCCACCCCTACATACCGGGTAATACAGCGCCACATACCTCTTACATCCAGTGATGTCTCTTTGATGTAGATGTTCTCTTTCCTCATCTTCTCCTTTCAGACCTTCAGACTAGACCACCATTTTTCAGCCATTTCTCGTTTCTGCAGTTTGACAAACAAAATCTAATTATCTGCTAGAGTACACATGGTAGTAATAGTACTCCTACAGTGCCCTAATGGGGGGCAGTTATTAGGTTTTAGACTCTGAACTCTACAGACAGTGCTAGTAGTGTGCCAATTGTAATACAGTACTCAAGATCATATGTACTCAGTGAGGACAGTGATTGCCTCATAGAATCACTTCACAACAGGGTGTGTTTGAATGCAGTGGGGTACTGACAATACATCAGCTAGTAGAGCAAGTGGTTCCAAGGAAAGGCAGCACGGGCCAGTGCACCCCAGCCTGCACTCCTGTGGTTATACCATTGAAATATAGCACCTACAGAGTTTCAGATAGTTTTAATCTTTCAGTTTGCTCACTTTTTCCTATTAATCTTAAATCAATAAATTAAAAGTTATGTTTTAGTGTCTGGGACAAGAGTGGTAACTAGCCTAATTTGGCTTTTTGATTGTTATATATTGTAAACCCTTCCTAGACAGGGTCCTCCCCTTTTTTGGAGCCATATATAGTGCCCCAGTAGATACCCTCAGTGTCCCCCGTAATTTGCAAGCATAAAATACCCCTCAGTGCCCCCCATAGATGAGCCCATAGTACTCCTCTCTCCCCTTCCCCATAGTACCCACCATAATGTGCCCCAGTATAAAATACCACTATACAGAGCCCCCCATATAAAATACACAAATACCCCTTCTTTGTGGCCTCAGTAGAAGCCCCCATAGTGTTCCTCTCCCCCTTCCCCATATAAATTACCCCTTCTTTGTGACCTCAGTAGATGCCCCCATAGTGCTCCCAATAATGTGCCAGTAAGAAGTGCCCCCATAGATGCCCCATAGTGCCCCCCAATAATTTGCCAATAAAATGTGCCCCATAGATGCACCCCAATAATGTGCCAGTAACAAGTGCCCCCATAGATGCCCCCAATCATGTGGCAGTAGCAAGTGCCCCCATAGATGCCCCCCAATCATGTGACAGTAGCAAGTGCCCCCATAGATGCCCCCAATTATGTGCCAGTAACAAGTGCCCCATAGATGCCCCCCAATCATGTGCCAGTAGCAAGTACTCCCATAGATGCCCACCAATCATGTGCCAGTAACAAGTACCCCCATACATGCCCCAATCATGTGCCAGTAACAAGTGCCCCCATAGATGTCCTCAATCATGTGCCAATAACAAGTGCACCCATAGATGCCCCCAATCATGTGCCAGTAACAAGTACCCCCATAGATGCCTCCCAATCATGTGCCAGTAACAAGTACCCCCATAGAGGCCCCCAATCATGTACCACCAACATGTGCCCCCATAGATGCCCCCAATTATGTGCCAGTAGTAAGTGCCCCATAGATGCCCCCCAATCATGTGCCAGTACCAAGTGCCCCCATAGATTCCCCTCAATCATGTGCCAGTAACAAATGCCCCCATAGATGCCCCCCATTCATGTGCCAGTAACAGGTGCCCCCATAGATGACCCTCAATCATGTGCCAGTAACAGGTGCCCCCATAGATGACCCTCAATCATGTGCCAGTAGTATTACCATATAAAAAAAAATAAACACTTACCTCCATCAGGCTGGCAGCGATGCGATGCAGGGCTCTTCCGGCCTGCTTCCCGCGCTGTACGGCTCAGGCGGCGGCTGCCTGCACCGGCCTCTGATAGGCTGCAGGCCTAGTGCCTACAGCCTATCAGAGGAACGGGGAAAGAAGACGCGTCTCCCTCCTCTGCCCCGCCGCAGCACTTCCATCTGTATCGCTGTCCTGAGGACGGCGTACAGATGACTATGGAGATGATCGCTTCCACAATGGCCAGCAGGGCTCAAGAGGCAGCTGCCTTGGGCCCTCCAGGAGCAACTGGGCCCGGGGCAGCTGACCCTTTTGCCCCACATTAAAGACGGCCCTGGTTTACCTTATGCCACATTTATCAAATGTCACAGGTTGTTTGATAAATTTGGCTTGTCCTTAAACTGACACTTCTGTCTAGAAAAGCTACTTCAGTTTTCCTACTCCTTTTTAAAAAAGGCGCAATGATAAATCTGGAGTGAAACTCATTAACATTGCTAACCACACCCACTTTCCCACCCATATTACAAAACTGGAGTGAATGGTGTAAAAATGCAAAGTAGCAAAATTTTGCGCAAGTGCATGTAAAAAGTCGCAAATTTTTGCGCAAGCGCTTGCATTTTCACAGGCGAGTGCAAAAAAGTCACAAAAGCCCTATTTTTCAACTTTTTGACTCCAAAATTCTGGAGTGAAGGTGTAATAAATCAGAACCTCTAATGATAATGAGATGGTACTGCTTATTCTGTCGCCATCTATACAATACCTATACACGCTAGGCTCAATACCACAAGAGGGCGTCGTATATGTACATGAATAGTGACACCACACAATATATTCAAAGTATCAAAAAACATAGGGGGTCATTTATTAAGACGCCAGTCTTAATACTCCTTTAGCTGGCGATAGATGCGAAGAATTTATGTAGAGGCGCCGGCCTCTACATAGCTTAGGTGTATCCACCGCCTGTCTAAATTTACGACAGCTCCCTTGCTGACATAGAGTTAGACTATTTTCTACGTCTACAACAGGTGTAGAAAATGATAAATGAGATGGGCCTGCTGGCCTACCCCCTTTCCTGGCCACGCCACATTCCCTTTTTTAGACCTGGCGTGAGCAGGGAAAATAATCTTTGTGCCGCAATCTGCGACAGATACACATAAATATACATAATAAATGACCCCCATAATCTATTGTAACAAATCAAGATTAAAAATATTCAATTTTTAAAGCAGAAGTTACCTCCATACCCACACAGAACCAGGAGCTACAATGTGGCACACAACTGTTCAAGACAAAGCACCAGCATAAGAACCAGTAAACAGAGGAATAATAATGATACAGCCCACAGCAGCACCCGAGACACCGAGTCGCTTCCTCCAGGCAAATCATGGAATATTTTTCATCTGGATTTGTTACAATAAAGATTATGTTTTTTGATAATTTTAATATTTTGTGCGGTTTCGCTATCCTTTGTGTTCCTGTCTAAACAGTAAAGCTATAGAAAAAAAGGAAATATCAGCTTATTGTTACTGCACTACTGACCACTGCGAAACAGATTTTTCCTAGTATAAATAGTAAAAAATACATGAAATAAATAAATAAAATAATATTTATAATTTGATTTAATATGTTCTTTCTTGGTGACATATTTCATACACTAACATGAATGGACCTTTGTCTGTACTTCTCAGATTAGTTTGGTAGAGGGACTAGTGGCGTACATCGAGAAGTAAGGGCCCCATAGCAAGTATCAAACCAGGCCCCCCA
Source organism: Bufo gargarizans (assembly GCF_014858855.1). NCBI lineage: Eukaryota > Metazoa > Chordata > Amphibia > Anura > Bufonidae > Bufo > Bufo gargarizans. Next base: position 51,427,102 of record NC_058084.1, on the reverse strand, counting down.
CGCAGGACAGAAGGGTTTCTGCCTAAACCCTTTTTAATGACTCTTGTGTCATTTTTTCCACTGCTTCATTTGCTAAAAGTTGTTCCTTTGGGGCTCATGCACACAAACGTATTTTCTTTCTGCTTCCGTTCCATTTTTTTGGGCGGACCGTATGCGAAACCATTCACTTCAATGGGTCCACAAAAACAAAGGGAGGTACTCCGTGTGCATTTCGTTTCCGTATTTCCGATCCGCAAAAAACGCACACGGAACACATCCGTATTTCATCCGTATTTCGTGGATCCATACTGTAGAAATGCTATGCCCAGCCCATATTGCTCATGTATTTGGTGAATAATAAGTTACTGTTTTTGTTTCCGATCCGCCAAAAACAGATCGCATACGGAAACCATACGGATATATTTTGTGGAATAACGGAACTGAAGAGGAATTAAATCAGAGAAAAAAAAATAAAAACTCAGGAAAATAAAAACGGAACAACGGATCTGTGAAAAACGGACCGCAAAACAACAACGGTCGTGTGCATGAGCCTTTAGAGGGTAGAGTCCTGACCAAGCTTTCACCTCCAGTAGAAGAGGAGATAGCTTGGTCAGGACTCTACCCTCTAAAGGCTCATGCACACGACCGTTGTTGTTTTGCGGTCCGTTTTTCACAGATCCGTTGTTACTAGTGTTGGGTGCGAATATTCAAATCGCGAATAATAATCGCGAATATCGGCACTTCGAGAATTCGCAAATATTTAGAATTTAGTGCTATATATTCGTAATTTCGAATATTCTAGACTTTTATTTCATCAGTAACCTCCCTTCTTGCTTATGGGCCAATGAGAAGGCTGCAATGTCTTTGTCTGAGCTTAGTAACATCCCTAGAAACCAATAGGAAAGTTGCCTACCCCTTACTATATAAGGACCTCCCCAGCAGCCATTTTCTACATTTTTTTGCAGTTCTGAGAGAGACAGCAGTGACATTGCTGTGCTCTGTGCTTTCCACACTACATAAGATAGATAGTTAGTTGGAGATAGTGTTGATCACGAATATTCGAATTGTGAATTTTTATTGCGAATATAGGCACCTAGAGAATTCGCTAATATTTTGAATATAGTGATATATATTTGTAATTTTGAATATTCTAGATCCCTCCCTGCTTCTTGCTTGTGGGACAATGAGTAGGCTTCAGTAAATTAGACTTTAGGAGTAGTGTTGATAGCCATTTTTTTGTAATGCTAATTTTTATCGCAAATGTTTCAATTGCTGAGTAAAAACATGATTCCTCCCTGCTGAAGTTCAGATTGGAAAAAAATTACAACTATTAAAAATAAAAGATTATAGCACTATATTAGCAAAATTGCTCTACATTTGTTTTTTTTCCTTCGAATATTCGCTATATTGCTATATATTCTTATTTTAGAATATTACGAATATTCGAAAAAACGAATTTATTCGACATAGTGCTATATATTTGTTTCTTAGAATATTCGTCATTTTTCCCATCTAAAGTCATGACTCCTCCCTGCTTAAGTTGCTTGTGGGCCAATGACTCATTGGCCCACAAACAAGAAGCAGGGAGGAACCATGTTTTTACTCTGTAATTGAAAAATTTGCGATAAAAATTAGCATTACGAAAATTCGCATATAATGCGATCATTACCTGTCACGGAAGGTGTACAGAAAACTAGAAGACACAAAATGAAGATCCGACTGACTGGATCCAAAACTAAGGAACCAAAGAGAAAGCCCTGCAACAGACCTGGCTCTCTCCCTAACTGCTCAGCCTATGCAAAAATCTCAATGGTAGATGATCGCATATCCTCGTTTCTCGACTGTATAACACCTGAACACCCTATAATAGTGAGGGGACACGACCACCGGCTCCCTACACTTGATACGGAGGGAGTCAGGGTCACCTGGGATCCAGCAAACAGGTGAATGAACAAAACTTATCTGTAGAAGACTCAGTAGTAGCATCCAGCATGCACACACTCCAGGAAGTTGTATAAACCGCAAAGTGATGCAGTATGGGAAGGGATTTAAAGGGATGCAATCAGTGCAACTACATGACAGCTGAGAGAGGCTAACGAGATGAGAAAACGAAAGCAAAACAAAAGGAACCTCAAGCAGGAGGTTCTGAAGAACGTCTGACAGAGCTTCTCAGATGTCTGGTGGTGACAGTACCCCTCCTTCTACGAGTGGACTCCGGACACTCAGAGCCCACCTTCTCAGGATGGGACCTATGGAAAGCCCTGATGAGACGAGTGGCCTTAATGTCCATCACTGGGACCCACATCCTCTCCTCAGGACCATAACCCTCCCAATGAACGAGGTACTGGAGAGAACCGCGGACAACACGAGAATCCACAATCCTAGAGACCTGAAATTCAAGATTACCATCAACCACAATCGGAGGAGGAGGCAAAGACGAGGGTACAATGGGTTGGACATAAGGTTTTAATAAGGACTTATGAAAAACATTATGGATCTTCCAAGTCTGAGGAAGATCAAGACGGTAGGCAACAGGATTGATGACGGACAAGATTTTGTAAGGCCCAATAAACTTAGGACCCAACTTCCAGGAGGGAACCTTCAATTTGATATTCTTAGTAGACAACCACACCAGATCACCAACATTCAGGTCCGGACCAGGCACACGTCTCTTATCCGCCACACGCTTATATCTCTCACTCATGCTCTTTAGATTATCCTGAATCTTTTGCCAAATAGATGACAAAGACGAGGAGAATCTGTCCTCATCAGGTAAACCAGAAGACCCCTCTCCAGAGAATGTCCCAAACTGCGGATGAAACCCATATGCACCAAAAAATGGTGACTTATCAGAGGACTCCTGACGACGGTTATTTAAAGCAAACTCAGCAAGGGACAAAAAAGAACACCAATCCTCCTGATTCTCCGCCACAAAACAGCGCAGATATGTCTCCAGATTCTGATTGACGCGCTCTGTCTGGCCATTCGACTGCGGGTGGAAAGCAGAAGAGAATGACAACCGAACCCCCAAGCGAGAACAGAAAGCCTTCCAGAATCTGGAAACAAACTGCGTGCCCCTATCAGAGACTATGTCTGAAGGAATACCATGCAATTTGACAATGTGATCAATAAATGCCTGCGCCAGCGTCTTAGCATTGGGCAAGCCAGGAAAAGGAATGAAATGCACCATTTTGCTAAAACGGTCCACCACCACCAGAATCACAGTCTTCCCCGAGGAACGAGGCAGGTCCGTAATGAAGTCCATGGACAGATGTGTCCAAGGACGGGAAGGAATGGGTAACGGAAGGAGAGGACCTGATGGCCGTGAATGAGGGACCTTGGCACGAGCGCAGGTCTCGCAGGCTGCCACAAAACCCTCAACTGACTTACGAAGCGCCGGCCACCAGAATCTCAGAGCGATGAGATCCACTGTGGCTCTTGCCCCCGGGTGCCCAGCAAGGACAGTATCGTGGTGCTCCTTAAAAATCTTGTGTCTTAAAGCGAGAGGCACAAACAACCTCCCAGGAGGACAAAGATCAGGAGCCTCTGACTGGGCTACCTGAACCTCTGCCTCCAATTCAGGATAAAGAGCAGAGACCACCACCCCTTCAGCCAAAATGGGACCCAGGTTTTCAAAATTCCCACCTCCCGGAAAACAATGTGACAGGGCAACCGCCTTCACATTCTTAACCCCAGGGCGGAACGTAACAACAAAATTAAACCTTGAAAAGAACAAAGACCATCTGGCCTGTCTCGGGTTCAGACGCTTGGCTGACTCCAAGTAGGCCAGATTCTTATGGTCAGTAAACACGGTAATAGATGTCAGGCTCCCTCTAGCCAATGGCGCCATTCCTCAAAAGCTAACTTGATGGCCAACAACTCCCTATCTCCCACATCGGAATTTCTCTCTGCGGAGGAGAGTTTCTTCGAGAAAAAGGCACACGTACGCCATTTGGCAGGAGATGGACCCTGAGACAAGACCGCACCCACACCCACCTCAGAAGCGTCCACCTCAACTATGAAGGACAGAGAAATATCAGGTTGTACCAAGATGGGAGCGGAAGCAAAACTCTCCTTGATACTAGAAAAGGCCCTACGCGCCTCTACCGACCAGGAGGAAAAATCTACCCCCTTTCTAGTCATATCAGTGAGTGGTTTAACAACAGAGGAATAATTCAAAATAAACTTCCTGTAATAATTGGCAAAACCCAAAAAACGCATCAGCGCCTTCTGATTCTCAGGAAGCTCCCACTCAAGCACAGCGCGGACCTTCTCGGGGTCCATGCGAAAACCAGAAGCGGAGAGAAGAAACCCCAGAAATTGAATTTCTGGAACCGCAAACACACATTTTTCCAGTTTAGCGTACAATTTATTCTCCCGCAGGATGAGCAAGACCTGACGTAGGTGGTCCTTATGAGTTTTGAAATCAGGAGAAAAAATCAAAATGTCATCTAGATACACTAATACAAATTTCCCCATTAAATGATAAAAAATGCTGTTCACAAAATGCTGAAAGACGGCTGGAGCATTCATCAAACCAAAAGGCATAACCAAATTCTCAAAATGGCCCTCAGGGGTATTGAAGGCCGTCTTCCATTCGTCTCCTTCTCTGACCCTGACCAGGTTGTATGCCCCTCTTAGATCCAACTTGGAAAAAACTTTAGCCCCAACAATCTGGTTAAACAGGTCCAGGATCAGAGGAAGCGGATAAGGGTCACGAATTGTGATACTGTTCAGCTCCCTGAAATCCAGACATGGTCTTAAAGAACCATCTTTTTTCTTAACAAAGAAAAAAACAGCGGCAACAGGTGACTTCGAGGGTCGTATGTGTCCCTTTCTCAGACTCTCAGAGATATAAGCACGCATAGCGACCCTTTCAGGTTGGGAGAGATTGTATAAACGAGATTTAGGCAGCTTGGCGCCTGGGGTGAGATTAATAGGGCAATCGTACTCCCTGTGAGGGGGCAATTCCTGAACACCACTCTCAGAAAACACATCTGAAAATTCAGAGAGAAAAGATGGTACAGTCTTAGTAGAAACCTCAGAAACAGATGTCGTGAGGCAATTCTCTCTGCAAAAGTCACTCCAACCATTTATTTGCCTCGCTTGCCAATCAATGGTGGGGTTATGTTTAGTGAGCCAGGGTAGCCCCAACACTAGAGGAGTAGGCAACCCGCTTAGGACGAAACATGACACATCCTCAACATGAGTATCACTCACAATCAAACGGATATTGTGAACTATGCCCTTTAACGATTTCTGAGAAAGTGGAACGGAATCATTAGCAAAAACAGGTATATCCTTTCCCAAAGTGCATACCTGGAAACCATGAGTTATAGCAAATTGACAATCAATGAGATTGACAGCTGCTCCACTATCTACAAAAATCTCACAAATAATGTTCTTGCTCTCTAGCGCCACCCTGGCAGGTAGGACAAAACGGGAACTACAAGCAAACGGAAAACCTTTAATTTCCGCATCAACCTTGCCAATAGTAACAGATGGAACATTTTTAGAGGATTTTTTTCTTTTTGTTTCTTTATTATGCTCAAAAAACTGTCTGAATCTCCTAGAGGGACAAACATTTGCCAAATGATTTATACCTCCACAACAGAAACAAACCTTCCTATGAGAGCTGAATCTTCTATTGTCAGAGGCAAGCAAACCCAGCTGCATGGGCTCCTGCTCAGAAGGGATTGAGAGCGACTGAGACCCCTGTGCACTGAATGAGACCGCCGCACTGTCCTTGGACTGAGTATGACAGGAAGGAGTGATCTCTCCTCTCTCTCTAAGACGCCTGTCAATACGAACGGCCCGAGACATGGCAGTGTCCAAGGAGGTAGGTCTCTCATGAAAGGCAAATGCATCTTTCAATCCCTCTGAAAGACCATGGCAAAATTGACTTCAGAGTGCAGCATCATTCCAACCAGTATCAGCTGCCCATCTCTAAAATTCTGAACAGTATATCTTTGCGGACTGTTTACCCTGGCATAAAAGACGTAGTCTAGACTCAGCCAGAGCAATACGATCCGGATCATCATATATCTGACCCAGGGCTAAAATAAATTCATCCACTGAACAGCCAGCAGCGAAAAGGCCCAGGACTGAGCGTTATCCCTGAGCAGCGAGATGATGATCCCCACCCTCCGCTCCTCATCACCAGAGGAATGGGGAAGTAGGCGAAAATTGAGTTTGCAAGACTCTCTAAAACAAACAAAATTCTCACTACCCCCGGAGAACGTATCCGGAAGCGAGATTTTAGGCTCAGAACAAATTCCATGAACGCAAGCAGAAACGGTCACCTCAAACTGAGAAACAGTTTTCTGAAGATCTTCTACATCCAGTGAAAGACCCTGCATGCGGTCAATCAAGGTTGAAACCGGATTCATGCTTAAGACGGTTTTGACGGTTTATAATGTCACGGAAGGTGTACAGAAAACTAGAAGACACTAAATGAAGATCCCTACACTTGATACGGTGGGAGTCAGGGTCACCTGGGATCCAGCAAACAGAAAAACACAAATGAATAAACAAAACTTATCTGTAAAAGACTCAGTAGTAGCATCCAGCATGCACACACTCCAGGAAGTTGTATAAACCGCAAAGTGATGCAGTATGGGAAGGGATTTAAAGGGATGCAATCAGTGCAACTACATGACAGCTGAGAGAGGCTAACGAGATGAGAAAACGAAAGCAAAACAAAAGGAACCTCAAGCAGGAGGTTCTGAAGAACGTCTGACAGAGCTTCTCAGATGTCTGGTGGTGACATTACCTTGCCAATTTTTCAAATAAAATTTTTTTAGAATATAACTAATATTCAAATTCGCGAATATTCAATGAATATTCTAAAAAATATTAGCAAAATATCGCGAATACGAATATGACCCCTGCCGCTTATCACTAGTGGAAGATAGTCAGTGTAGGTTAGATCCTGATATAGTGTAGCTGTTCCAGTGAAGGGTGTTAGGTAGTGTGATAGGTTCTGCTGTCCATACATACATGCAGACCTGCTAAAATGTGAAGTTTCACGTATTGCGCCAAAATATTCACAGCATTAGTGCCGATTAGCGCAATCGTAAATATATTCGAGCACTCTAACTACATATAAAGCCATTTTTAATGTTCTGCCGTGCCAACTATTTTCTCCAGTCTCAGAAAACTTCTAGAATCTTGGAAAATGTAGCAAAAGTGACCCACGCCTGTATTTCACGCTCATTACGCGAATATTACATTGCCGATTTTTCGCAATCAAGAAAATAATCTCAAATTCGCGAATATATGACAAATATTCGCCCAAATATTCGTGAAATATCGCAAATTCAAATATAGCCTCTGACGCTTATCACTATTAGTTACGCCCCTGAGTGGGACCTACCAGTCCACACCCTTAATCCAGTACGGCCATTCCCTCTATCCTGAAGACATCCCAAGTGTAGCTACTGGGATCATTACTGGGGAATAAATAGCTGTCTTACAGCTTCAGTCATGGTCAGAGCATAGAGGCTATTTGAATGTGATGCTGTGTGAAGCCTGACACACTGAACCATAGGTGAGCTAGAGATGTTTCTCTGTATTAGGTAGTGTCCAGGCGGGCAGGTGTTTATTTTTATGTTTTTTTGTGTTATGTGCTGTGGCTCCAGCCAAGTGACAGTTAACTTGGATGCCCTGTAATGGAGTTGAAAATAAAGCACTGGTTGGACTTTTAGCTCCCGAAATCTGAGGCTGTCATTGCTAACCCCACTGCGAGTGCACAATCCCTTACAATAAATATATACAGTACAGACCAAAAGTTTGGAAACACCTTCTCATTCAAAGAGTTTTCTTTATTTTCATGACTATGAAAATTGTAGATTCAAACTGAAGGCATCAAAACTATGAATTAACACATGTGGAATTATATACATAACAAAAAAGTGTGAAACAACTGAAAATATGTCATATTCTAGGTTCTTCAAAGTAGCCACCTTTTGCTTTGATTACTGCTTTGCCCACTCTTGGCATTCTCTTGATGAGCTTCAAGAGGAAGTCACCTGAAATGGTTTTCACTTCACAGGTGTGCCCTGTCAGGTTTAATAAGTGGGATTTCTTGCCTTATAAATGGGGTTGGGACCATCAGTTGCGTTGAGGAGAAGTCAGGTGGATACACAGCTGATAGTCCTACTGAATAGACTGTTAGATTTTGTATTATGGCAAGAAAAAAGCAGCTAAGTAAAGAAAAACGAATGGCCATCATTACTTTAAGAAATGAAGGTCAGTCCGAAAAATTGGGAAAAATTTGAAAGTAAGGGCTATTTGACCATGAAGGAGAGTGATGGGGTGCTGCGCCAGATGACCTGGTCTCCACAGTCACCGGACCTGAACCCAATCGAGATGGTTTGGGGTGAGCTGGACCGCAGAGTGAAGGCAAAAGGGCCAACAAGTGCTAAGCATTTCTGGGAACTCCTTCAAGACTGTTGGAAGACCATTTCAGGTGACTACCTCTTGAAGCTCACCAAGAGAATGCCAAGAGTGTGCAAAGCAGTAATCAAAGCAAAAGGTGGCTACTTTGAAGAACCTAGAATATGATATATTTTCAGTTGTTTCACACTTTTTTGTTATGTATATAATTCCACATGTGTTAATTCATAGTTTTGATGCCTTCATAGTCATGAAAATAAAGAAAACTCTTTGAATGAGAAGGTGTGTCCAAACTTTTGATCTGTACTGTATATACTGTTCATAAATACATAGTGTTTCATTTTACAAGACACTCCTTGATATACAGGCATATCACTAACTCATCCCTATTGCTCTCAAACATCTTCTATCCACAAAAGACGTAATCAACAATTCATCTAGAACGTAGTACATAAGAGACTACTACACACAACCACAAAGAATACAAAATAAGAAAACCTCAGTGGCAACAATCATTGTAACAAAAATGAAACTTTTTTTTATAAACAATTTATATTTTAGGCTTTACACTAGATTGAAATCTATGTGAACCTAATCTGAAGTACATGAAATGCAGAACGAAGGGGTGGTGTAGAAAGTAACTTTATATAAATCTACCTGTACTTTAGATTGTGTACTATTAAGTAAAATAGTCTCCTCTGTTCCTCCCTCTAAGGGCTCGTGGACATGACCGTGTGCCGGCCGGGCTCGTATTGCAGCCCGCAAACAAACGCAATATATACCCCTAGCCGTTTTTGCACCACATCATGGATTCAAGTGAATGGGTCTGCAATCCGGAAGGTCCTGTGCGGAACGGAGGCACAGAACCCCACAGAAGAACCAAGGAATGCTTCCGTGGAGTTTTGCTCCGTGCCTCCGCACCACAAAAAAATAGAAGTCTGTCTTGTTTGAACTTGCATTGAATGCTCCAATCCCGTTCTCCAAAAAATGGAGGTTTCCGGCATACCTGTACACCTCCCAAGAATTTAAATCTTTGATTTCGGGATTCTGGTATTCCTATGCGGAGGACAACGCGGGCCACGTGGATGATATTAATCTCTTCTGGGCGGCCTCTAAGGCGGTACTACGGGGACATATCATTTCCCATATAGCTCATAAAAAAAAAAAGATAGCTGCCTCATTGCTGGATGTACAGTCTGCGCTCACTCAATCTTATAAACTGTTTAAGCTCCATAATACCCCTGAGTCGAAACAACGTTATTTAGACGCTAAAATTGCTGCAGAGGCGGTGGCACACGAGCGTGCGTTAATGGATGTTAATTACCAGAAGCACAAATACTTTAGGTGGGGAAACAAACCGGGTAGATTACTTGCCTCCATGACTAAACCATTTCGATCCGCCACCAAAATCCCTACAATAAAATCGCAGTCCGGTAACTACCTTACGCATCCCGCCGATATAGGGGAACATTTTAGGGGTTTTTTTGAGTCCCTTTATACAGCGCCTGTGGAGTCTACCTCTTCAGAGTCTCCATTTTTGGCAGACCCATTCATTCCGGCGCTTTCGGATGATCAAAGGGTGCTGTTGAACGGACCCATATCTTTGGTGGAAGTGCAGGATACTATCAAGTCCCTCAAGCTATCAAAGGCCCCTGGACCTGACGGCTTTAGTAGCGAATACTATAAACTGCTCAGCCCATCTTTGAGCCCCCATCTCAAATCTCTATTTAATACTATTGTTTCCGCGGGCTCGATTCCAGACGGGTTCAATGACGCCTTAATTACGGTAATCCCGAAACCGGGTAAAGACCATTTATTGGTTGAATCTTACCGCCCTATTTCTCTGCTCAATGTAGATTTTAAAATATTCTCCAAAATTATGGCGAACAGGTTACAGAAAATCCTGGCGGATGTTATTCACCCGGCGCAAACTGGTTTTATGCTCGGTAAATCTATCACCTATAATATCCGAACGGCAGTGGGAGTAATATCGTCCTCCAGGGTTAATAGGCAAATGTCCAATATCCTGGTCAGCCTCGATGCCGATAAGGCGTTCGATCGGGTGTCCTGGAGCTTCCTGCAGTCCCTTCTAGAAAGAAGAGGTTTTGGCCCGGTGTTCTGCACAGCGGTCCGGATGATGTATCATCTGCCTAGATCCTCAATTTGGGTCAACTCGATATCTTCCACGCCATTTACTGTCCATAGAGGAACTAGGCAGGGATGCCCTCTTTCCCCGTTGTTGTTTAATATAGCGCTAGACCCACTTATTCGGACGCTACATTCCCTCCCATCATTTACGGGGATTAAGACAGGCTCACAGGTGACCAAACTACTGGCTTTTGCGGACGACATAATACTCTTCATAGCTAATCCTCGCCAAGCCGTACCCGCCATTATGTCCACTATTGAAGCCTTTGGTGCTTGCTCTGGTTTCCGGGTTAACTTCCAGAAGTCAGAAGCGCTCCCGATATTCCGTACTGCCAAACGTCTTGGGGGCCCAGACTTCCCTTTCGCGTGGCGACCTGAATCCATCTCCTACTTAGGTATCCAGCTCACAGCTAACCCGGCGCTTTTATATCAATCTAATTATAAACCACTCATCGCCTCATTAATATCTCAACTACAATCCTGGCGTCATTTCTCCCTAACATTTTCGGGCAGGTGCCACTTACTTAAAATGGTACTTTTCCCCAAATTACTGTATTTAATTCAGACCCTACCGCTCCTATTAAGACAAACTGATATTAAACTTCTCCAGAAAGCTTTTAGGCAATTTATTTGGAATTCTACAGTGCGTAGTCGGTTTAGCCTTTTTAAACTTCAGCAACCTAAAGTACTTGGAGGACTTAATCTCCCTGATATTAGGTTATATAATCAGGCGGCCATTTTTCGGTACGTCTTAGACTGGATTAGAGGCAGGTCTCACTTCGCCAATGTTTCCTTGGAGAGTCAGATGTGCCCTAATTTGTCACTGTCGATGCTGCTACATTTACCACGGGACAAGCTCCCCCCCGACATTACTCTATTACCGGTCCTGTGGCATACTATATTGGCCTGGCGTAGGCTGCGGAAGATGAATGGTCTGACCTCAACCAATACACAATTTCAAACCTTTCTGGGCAACCCTAACTTTTTAAATGGCAACCCACCTAGAACATACAATACTCTAGCTACACAGGGCTGCGTCTACATTTTAGACATGCTTGACTCTGACCATTCTCTTCTCTCCTTTGCTACGGCCTCTCAGAAATTTCCTCTCTTTAACCATAACCCATTCTTATTTCTTCAGGCGCGCAGCTTTGTCCAGCAATGTCTACGCCGGTTCCCAGAGAATTACAGTCTGACTGGTTTAGATGTCCTTATCAAGAACGCTAGATCCCAAGTCTCATCCACTAGTCGTATTTATAATTTTATTAGACCCCTGATAAATTGGGAAACTGCCACAACTGGTCCGTGCAAATGGCTTCCGGATTTGCCCGATTTTGACACTAAACAACTCCTGGAAGCGACGTTGAAAATCCATAAACACACCCCGGTCAGTAGTTACACTGACATGGCTACTTTGGTATTCCATAGGGCCTATATAACTCCATACCTTAAAAATGAAATGTCGGGGGATGGCAGCTACTCATGCTCCAAGTGTGGCAGTCCCAACACAGATCTTTTTCATCATCTGTGGGATTGTACTAAGGTTAAAGATCTGTGGGACCAGGTCAAAGCTCACATGCTATCCACCTATAACATTTCATTTCATGTAGTTCCCCAATGGGCCATCTTCAATATCCTTGCAGAAGAGGACCGTGGTCTTTCCAGAGGGAAGAAAGCCATGCTCCATACTTGGGCTGCAGCTACAAGGAAAAGCATTTTGCACCTGTGGCTGGACCCCAATGTTCCTACTATTCCTTTTATATTGACCAAGGTACACTTTCTCTTCCAGATGGACTGGATCTTTACTCTGTCTGAAAAAGAAAAACTAACCAAACGTTTCTTTGAAAAGTGGTCTTTATTTATGCATACTCTATCACCTTCCATGACATCCAAACTCATCACTCACTTTGAAAACACCACCTGGTATATGTACGAAACACTCCACGGCCGTGTTCCCTTGTCCGTGACGCCGGTGTAGTGGGGTGCATCAGCAGCAGATTTTTATAGTCATTGCACAAACTGTTGGGGGGAAGGGGAGGGGGGGTTGTTGTGTTTCTTGTATTCATACCCATGTCAGTCTTATAAGCTGTATCTGTATCATCTTGCATTTTATGATGCTCTCTTTTGTACTGACTGTTACGTTGCAAACTTAATAAAAAAGATTGTTTAAAAAAAAAAAAAAATATAGAAGTTCTATTTTTTTTGTGGTGCTGACGGATTATGGACCCATTCAAGTTGATTGGGTCTGGATCTGTCTGCGGAATCCGCACAAATGTTGCCGATGCACTAGGGCCTGCAAATTGCGGTCCCCAGTAGATGGAACGTCCGAACAACGGCTGTGTGCATGAGCCCTAAGATGCAAATGGGCTACCAGGTATGTGTTTGTATTTTAAAGCATGAGTGCCATACACTGTATAGCAAATTTCAGCAACCTGTGATTCTCCAGCTGTTGCAAAACTACAAGTTCCGTCATGCCCTGACAGTCTGCCGTTGTCAGGACATGATGGGAGTTGTAGTTTGGCAACAGCTGGAGAGCCACGGGTTCATTGCAATATACTTATCCGTATAGGCACCAAATTGACAAACACGGAGGGAGGCGCACCAGAGCTACCTCATAACCTCATCTGCTGCAGACCTTCCTCAAGAAACAGATGAGAGTGATGATTTTGTATTAATCCTTAGAAGACTCAAATCTTGTCCTTACTAATTAGAAAAAGGTTCTACAGAAGTGTAGGTGCATATTGTAAGGAATACAATACTGTGAATTATGAAAAATATTTCAAGTCACTTCAGAGTTTTGGACCTGCATATATATATATATATATATATAATCAGGCTGCAGCCTCAAGCCAGAACTTCCTGGTGACCTCTGAAATTCTTCTCCTTTACAGTAGGAGGACCTTGAGTCCCATATACAATACATAGTACATATGCAGTAAAACTTTTGTTCCAACTGGAAATATTTAAAAATGAATACAATATACCCTTCAATACACATCAGAGCCCACCTCTATACAGACTCTCTCTGTATTTCTCCAGGGATTTCTTGTAGGATTACGAAGATCATCTTATCAATCACTTTCAGTGTCTTCAGAGTCTTTACAAAATGTTACGAGAGATGAATCATAATTGCAATATAATAGGAATTACCCACTTATCGTATATATAAAGCGACCTCCATTGCTTGGGTTATACTGTCACCCAGTGGTAGAAAGACATATTTCTACATTTATTAGATAGTTTATGTATAAATAGATTATTAATATGTATCAAAAGTGCACTCTCTCTTTATTTCTTCTCTTACTCTCTCCTAAAAAAATACTCCCGAATTGAATCAGTAGAAATTCTGATTGTATAGAATCAGAATTTTATTTGTTAAATACTGGTCGAATTTTGATTTTTATAGAACTGAAATTTTCTCATCCGTATCCGAAATGGTTCTTTTTATACTATAGGTTTTATGGAATATATACTGTAGCTTAATAGTCCGGTTGCTGCACTGAAGTATGAAGGGCTGTTTTAACTCATTGGTGATCCCTGTACAAAGATGATCCCCAGCTGCAGTAAAAAAACAAAAAACAAAACAAAACAATTTTTTTTTTTTTTAAATATATGTCAATTTAATAATCAACAATAAAGAAATTCAGGTTAGCTTCAGATTAAGACTAAGGTGTCAAATATGTCTCCATAGATGCTACAGATGCCAACAGGAGGTCTGTCAAGTCTGGCTTCTTAAATGCCTCCCAGAGATGCCTTCTGGAAATCTTGCCACAAAGATGCTAAGAGTTCCAGGTATAGGTGCCTTAGATGCCACCCAGATTGCCTGCCACATGTGTCCCATACAGCGCCTCAAATGCCCTCAAGAACCAAGCTTGCCAATAAAGCCAACCTGTAATGGGTCACACTGAGCCTGGTGCACTTTTTGACCTATATTTATGTTGTTCACTGTACAGGATAAGTAACATGATTATTTTATAGTTCTTTTTTTGTTTTTAAGTATATATATTTTTTGAATTTTTCTATTTTTTCCCTCAATAATTACTTTTTCAATAACTTCTAGCACACTGTCCTTTAAAGGGTTAACATATTTGGGCTATACTTTTCCTCTTGCAGGTTGTGAGTAGGTTTAGAGCAGCATGGACAAACAAATGTATTGCATTTAAAGATCATATATGTACAGAGTACAGTGCTTAAAAAGGTTACAAGAATGATGTAATAAAATGAAATACACATTAAGGAAAAAAATAAAAAATAAAAAATAAGATTTTACTTATTAATTAGATAAGTGAGAGATCTGGTGAATTGCTGGATTTTTGGACAATAAGTATAATCTTGGTTACATCTCCTGTATCGGAAGCTTTGTGTCTCTTATTATCTGATTTTTAAAGGGTTCCAGCCAGACCCTTTCTTTATACCCTTCCTTCTCCTTGCATATAATTATCAAACCTTTTTTGAAATATGACATTATTGAAGACTGCAACTCTAGCTTATTGTTATGAGCAATAGGGGTCTCTTTTGCTTTATGTTCACCAAATTACTATACAGCAAAATTTAGTGACATTTCCGGATATAAAGTTAACTGGAAAAAATCTGTATTGCTACCAGTTGATCAAGAAAATCTACCGAATCCTCTGGGAATTAGGGTATTAAAAAACACGGAGTCTATGGAATATCTGGGTATAAAGCTAAGTGCAAATATATTAGACTACGTGAGACTGAATGTCACCCCCAGACCAGAGCAGATGCAAAAGCAAAATTGGTGTTTGGCAGAAACTATCCATGGTACAGGCGGACAGAATTGCATTAATAAAAATGGTTTTGTTTCCCCAGATTTTGTATATCTTGGCGGCCTGTCCTGTTTGGATTGAGGATCATTTCTTTAACCATCTGGAACGACTGCTGAATGACCTAATCTGGGGAAGAAAAAGGGTAAAACTCAAGCAAAAATATCTCTGGTTAGCGGAAGAGGATGGAGGTTTGTCGGTCCCGTTTTTCCAGGGATATTATTTGGCCCCTCAAGTCCAGCGAATAAAGTCAGGGGGAAATAACACAAAAGAATTTCTGGAATCGGGTTTTAATGGCCCAAAATATGGAATATTCAGCATATTGGAGACAGGATTTATTAAAAATAAAGGTAAAAAATGCCCAATATGTCGAATGGTGGATCTGTCTTAAGGGAAGATAAAAAAAATTTGGGGAATTTCGAACACTTCAAATTTCACACCTTTGTGGTGCAACAGTAACATTGTAGAATTTCCATTAATTACGGATTATAAATATTTGGTAAAACACGATATTATATATGCTGCACAATTAGCGAAGAATGGGACAATAAAAGCACTAAAAGAACTATGCCCTGGAATTAACACAGTTTTAATGTGTCAATATCGCTATCACCAATTAAAATACGCATTTGTAGCTACACAAAATAGGGAGTATTTCACTACAACAAAACACAAATTTATAGATTTTTGTCACAAACACATTCCAACAAGGGTGACTATCTCTCAGGTGTATAGGATAATAAGGAAGGGAATGGGGAAAATACTAAAGTTCAATAGTAAAAAAAAAAAAATGGGTAAAGAACATTGGATCTAATACAATAGAATAGGGCAACATATATAAAAATATAAAAAAAACAACGATATCTAGTAATTTTAGGATTATTTATTTTAATATCATTCACAGAATATATTTAACTCCAATATTGTTGAGTAAGATCTATAATAATAATAATAATAATAATAATAATACAGAGGGGGTAATAATAATAATAATAAAAAATAATAATTAATAATTAATAATAATAATACAGATGGGGGCCATAATAATAATAATACAGAGGGGACCATAATAGTAATACAGAGGGGGCAATAATAATAATAATAATACAGAGGGGGCCTTAATAATAATACAGAGGGGTCCATAAAAATAATATCAATAATTAGAGATGAGCGAATCGAAGCTGACGAAGTGGAATTCAATACGAATTTCCGGAAAAATTTGATTCGCAACGAATGCGAATTTCCTCGCGATTCGTGGTAACGAATCGCAATTTTTCCTAAAATGGTGGCTACAATGGTGGCTACACATGTGAGGACATGGGGAAAGGAACTCTGGGAAGGAGGGATGACCCATAATGCTATGCATGCAGCCAATGAGCAGCCAGCCAGTCCTGTGATGTCACAGCCATTTAACCCCTTAAGGACTTGGCCCTATTTCTTCTTCTGGACTTGGCCATTTTTTGCAAATCTGACCAGTGTCACTTTGTGCTGATAACTTTAAAACGCTTTGACTTATTCAGGCCATTCTGAGATTGTTTTTTCGTCACATATTGTACTTCATGACACTGGTAAAATGAAGTAAAAAAGAAAATCATTTTTATTTATAAAAAAATTCAAATTTACCAAAAATTTTAAAAAAATTGCAAATTTCCAAGTTTCAATTTCTCTACTTCTATAATACATAGTAATACCTCCAAAAATAATTATTACTTTACATTCCCCATATGTCTACTGCATGTTTGGATCATTTTGGGAATGATATTTTATTTTTTGGGGATGTTACAAGGCTTAGAAGTTTAGAAGCAAATCTTGAAATCTTTCAGAAATTTTCAAAAACCCAATTTTTAGGGGCCAGTTCAGGTCTGAAGTCACTTTGCGAGGCTTACATAATAGAAACCACCCAAAAATTACCCCATTCTAGAAACTACATCCCTCAACTTTGTTAACCCTTTAGGTGTTCCACAAGAATTAATGGAAAATAGAGATCCAATTTAAAAATTTCACTTTTTGGGCAGATTTTCCATTTTAATATTTTTTTTACTTTTACAAAGCAAGGGTTAACAGCCAAACAAAACTCAATATTCATGGCCCTGATTCTGTAGTTTACAGAAACACCCCATATGTGGTCGTAAACTACTGTACGGGCACACGGCAGGGTGCAGAAGGAAAGGAATGTCATACGGTTTTTGGAAGGCAGATTTTGCTGGACTGTTTTTTTTTTACACCATGTCACATTTGAAGCCCCCCTGATGCAACCCTAGAGTAGAAACTCCAAAAAAGTGGCCCCATTTTAGAAACTACGGGATAGGGTGGCAGTATTGTTGGTACTAGTTTAGGGTACATATGATTTTTGGTTGCTCTATATTACACTTTTTGTGAGGCAAGACAAGAAATTGCTGTTTTGGCACTGTTTTTATTTTTTGTTATTTACAACATTCATCTGACAGGTTAGATCATGTGATATTTTTATAGACCAGGTTGTCACGGATGCGGCAATACCTAATATGTATACTTTTTTTTATTTATGTAAGTTTTACACAATGATTTCTTTTTTTAAGCAAAAAAAATCATGTTTTAGTGTTTCCATAGTTTGAGAGCCATCATTTTTTCAGTTTTTGAGCGATTACCTTGGGTAGGGTATGATTTTTGTGGGATGAGATGACGGTTTTATTGGCACTATTTTGGGGTGCGTGTGACTTTTTGATTGCTTGCTATTACACTTTTTGTGATGTAAGGTTACAAAAAATTGTTTATTTAGCACAGTTTTATTTAAAAAATGTTAAGGTGTTCATCTGAGGGGTGAGGTCATGTGATATTTTTATATAGCCGGTCGATACGGATGCGGTGATACCTAATATGTATACTTTTTTTATTTATGTAAGTTTTACACAATGATTTCATTTTTGAAGCAAAAAAAATCATGTTTTAGTGTTTCCATAGTCTGAGAGCCATAACTTTTTCAGTTTGTAGGCGATTACCTTGGGTAGGGTATTATTTTTGCGGGATGAGATGACGGTTTTATTGGCACTATTTTGGGGTCCGTGTGACTTTTTGATCGCTTGCTAGCTTTAGCACAGTTTTTATTTTTTATTTTTTACGGTGTTCATCTGAGGGGTTAGGCCATGTGATATTTTTATAGAGCCAGGTTATACGAACGCGGCGATACCAAATATACGTACTTTTTTTTATTTATGTAAGTTTTACACAATAACAGCTTTTTTAAAACAAAAAAAATGATGTTTTAGTATCTCCATATTCTGAGCCATATTTTTTTATTTATTTTTGAGGTGATTGTCTCAGGTAGGGGCTCATTTTTTGCGGGATGAGGTGACGGTTAGATTGACACTATTTTGGTGGGCAAACGCCTTTTTGATCACTTGCCGTTGTACTTTTTGTGATGTAAGGTGACAAAAAAATGGTTTATTTAGCACAGTTTTTATTTTTTACGGTGTTCATCTGAGGGGTTAGGTCATGTGATATGTTTATAGAGCCAGTCGATACGGATGCGGCGAAACCTTATTTTTTCACAATTATTTTTTAACTTTATTTGGGGAAAATAATGTTTTGGTTTATCTTTACTTGAAACTTTTAATTTTTGGGGGGAAAACTTTATTTTTTCAACTTTTTTTTCACTTTATTTTTTGTCCCACTTTGGGACTTGAACTTTTGGGGGTATATTCCTTTACAATGCATTCCAATACTTATGTATTGGAATGCATTGGCTGTATGAGTAATACTGTGTGTATTACTCATACAGCATCCGGGGCCTTTGAGATCCAGGGGGCTGGATCTCACAGACTCTTCGCCGGAAGGCAGCGCAGATGCCTCAGGAAGGCATCGCGCTGCCTTCCATGCCATCGGGTCCCCCCCACAGCCCCATGGGGACCAGATGGCATCACCGCCGCAACAGGTAAAAGCCGCAAACCGCAGGTCTGAATTGACCTGCGGTTTGCAGCGATCGCTGACACGGGGGGTCACGGGACCCCCCGCACATTTATCCAAGGTGCCTGGTCAATGATTTGAGCAGGCAACTTGTTCCGATCACCGCCCGCCCTTATAGAAGCAACAATATCCATAAAAAAAGAAAATGAATAGGGCGGCAGTCACCAATGCTATGTTGTAAAAGCAGTCCTTTATTCTTGAAAAACAATGTTCAGGGTAACAGGCAGGGGTGGTACACACACATCCCACACACCTTAGCAGCGACTGCCGTTTCGCGCCGATTGGCGCTTCCTCAGGTCACTGACGTCAGCGCAAGAGTACTCTCGCGATGTCTTTTAAACAACCTGTGTGCGGTTGCCATAGATACGGTACATCATTAAAACCAACCAACTGTTGTAATTCTATGTTTCTGTGCAGGAGCGAGGACGCGCACAGCGTCCTCGTCTCCTAGGTGACAGGGGGCGGGCCGGCGTCCTCAGTTCCCCCAGTAACCAGGGGAGCTCTGAGCACCCAGCTGGGCACTCGGTGCTCAGCTGTACTCCCTGGTGCGGGTCATGTGGCGCTGGCCACGTCACATGACCCCAGCCTGCCAGTATTTAACAGGCAGCCTGCTGGCCACAGGTTGCCTGTTAATTAGGTTCTTGCCGATTTTTGGTTCCCTGCATACTTACCTGATCCTGTGTTCCCTGACGATCCTCTGCCTGGTCCTCCTGTACTGCGCAACTCTCCTGGTATTCTGACCCCGGCTTCCACCTGACGATTCTTTGCGGACTCCTGTTGTACCTCATTACTCTCCTGGTATTTGACCCGGCTTCTCCTGACTATTCTCTGCTTTATCCCTTTGTACTGCGTTGCTCTCTTGTTATTTCCCCGGTCCGTTCACTATCAGTTATTTGTCTTGTCTGTCCTCCCTGCTTGAATCTTAAGTTAGGGACTGCCGTCCAGTTGTCCCCTGTCATCAGGACTTGCGAGGCAAGTAGGCAGGGCCAGGGGTGAGGGTGGAGCGCAATGGTCACTATCCTCCCCCTGTGTGTAGTGTACGTGACCGTGACCGTCATGTTCTTCCCTCATATGTTTAATACATCTAGGCCAGCCTTTTCCTGATTGTACAGAATAATGTGTTTCCTGACTCTCTCAAACAGGCATCTAATGGTTCTCCCTATATAGAAGTGGCCACGGCTGCATGTTGAAAAGCCTTTAGTGGCAAAAAGAAAAATATATATGCATTTCACTTCTGCATTTATTAGTGGTGAAAGAGTTTAGTGGCCTATTTCAGTACAAAAAGGAAAATATATACGCATTTCACTTCTGCAGTTGTATGTGGTGAAAGTGTTCAGTGTCCTATTTCAGTACAAAAAGGAAAAAAATATACGCACTTCACTGGTGCATTTATTGCTGCTAAAAGCGTTTAGTGGCCTATTTCAGTACAAAAAGAAAAATATATTCTCAGTTCACTTCTGCAGTTATATGTGTTGAAAGCATTTAGTGGCCTATTTCAGTACAGAAAGAAAAATATATACGTACTTCACTGGTGCATTTATTTGTGGTGAAAGCGTTTAGTGGCCTATTTCAGTACAAAAAGAAACATATTTTTGTCGCTTTTAGCTGTGTTTTAATTTGCTTTTAATTTTTTTTTTTCCAGGCCATGCACAGAAGAGTGGCAGAGGCATAAATGTTTCTGGCGCAGGCAAAGGTCGCAGCAGAGTAAGGGGGTGTGGCAGCAGGAGTCGCAGCGAGAGGCCTGTCATCTAGCGGTCGTGTCTTGACCAGCAACCCAGAGGTTCTTGATTGGTTATCTCGGTCACCCACTTCATCCCAAGTGACATCAGAAACCCCGAGCCAACAGTCGGTGGGTAGTGATGAGTGGGAGGTGCCATATTCGATTTCGCAATATTTCGCAAATATTCGATTGAATATTCGTCTTATATTTGTCAAAATCGAATATTCGTCTTTATTCTATTTATCACGAATAATATGCGATTTAATTATTTGCGTATTGTCATTTTCTTTTAACTGTATAAGGCAACTTTCCTATTAGTTGGCTATGGCTATGGCTAATATGTGTATTTTACGAATATTCGCTATATTGCTGTATATTCTTGTTTTAGAATATTATGAATATTCTAAAAAACAAAGTTATAGCAATATAGAGAATATTCGTAAAATACACCTATAGAATGCAATTTAACTAATATAGTGCTATAGTATTTTTTTTTATAGTCTCATTTTTATTGTCTCTTCTGAAGTTCAGATTTGGAAAAAATTAAGTATTAAAAAAAAATACTATAGCACTATATTAGCTAAATTGCAGTCTATATGTGTATTTCACGAATATTCAATATATTGCTATAACTTCGTTTTTTAGAATATGACGAATGTGACGAATATTCGAAAAAACAAAGTTATAGCAATATAGCGAATATATTTGTTATTTAGAATATTCGTCTTTTTTTTTTAAATCTGTACTGTTATTCCACTTTGGCATACTCCTCCCCGACAAGAGTCCCCGTCACCATGGGAACGCCTGTGGGTTAGAATATACCATCGGATCTGAGTTTTCACAATCTCAGGGAAAACTTAGATCTAATGGTATTTGGAAATAACCAAAATTAGACAGCACTACTGTGAGAGGTAGCCCGGATGGGTGCTCACAGCCTACAGATTCACCCAATCTATAAGCTAAAACAATATTTCAAAGAAAGGGCTGGGCACTCCCTATGTCTGGAGTAGGTGGTACTTTATTAAATAAAATGCTATAATAATAATATAAATAGCAATGCTAATAACACTACAATCAAATAACGATCAAATAACAGTCAAATAGCAGCCAATAAAAACAATAAAAAAATGTTATTTAAGACCACAGAGTTCCAATAAAACACAATGGTTATCTTTAGATACAATGTCCAAAAATTTCGCATAAATAATCACAAGTCCAGAATTTCGTAAAAATAGTCACAAGAAAAGGGTGGTATTGAATTCGAGATTATTTCTAAATATTCGATCCAATGTCCGAAAATCTACATATAGTCGTGGGTTGTCCGAATTTTTCTATATATTGGTTAGTCTGTTTAACAAGCAAGTTGCAACATCAAGAAGTGTCTTCAAATAGGACTATGTGTCGATTATATTTCGTCGCAAATACTTAATACATCTATGATTGTGTTGTCTACTCACGAAACAGATGTACGTAGGCGGATCCAATCGACAATCTGCGGCGTCCCGCGTGGTTATCCAGGTGCGATCTTCCGCTGCTGTATTTTCACGTGAGTATCGACTTTGACGTGGACTAGTAGTATACGACTTATCCCAAAAATTTCGAAGGAATTTCGACAACAAATGTCCTTTGCTTTAGCAGATACAAATTTTAACTTACTGGCGCCAGTAGTAGGAGCCGGGTGAATTAGGGGCTTCATCATCATCGGGAGAAGAGGGTGGCAGCTTGCCCGTGAGCCAGCGGCAGAGCCAGCAAAGCCGATAGGGTGGCCAGGAGTGAGCAGGGTGGCAACAGTGGGAGGTTGGGAGCCAAACATGCCCGGGGTAGACCACCTGCTTTGCAGCAGCCTACCTGCTCGGGAAGTAGTGGTGCAGGGGTTCACAGAGCCAGTGGCGGTAGAGGTCAGTCAGTGCGGACTAAATTAAATTAGAGGGGCAAAGGTTTAAAAGTAATATCAGGAAGTATTACTTTACTGAGAGAGTAGTGGATGCATGAAATAGCCTTCCTGCAGAAGTGGTAGCTACAAATACAGTGAAGGAGTTTAAGCATGCATGGGATAGGCATAAGGCCATCCTTCATATAAGATAGGGCCAGGGGCTATTCATAGTATTCAGTATATTAGGCAGACTAGATGGGCCAAACGGTTCTCATCTGCCCACACATTCTATGCCTCTATGACTGTTAGGGAGAAGATCACCTACTCGGCGGTGTGGCAGTTTTTTGTTAACGTGTGAACGTGGCCATATGTAGAATATGTGGGCAGAAGGTCATATGCAGCATCGCCATACAGTGGCCTGGGAGAACCGTGGCTCCGATGTGGTGGTCCAGCCTGCTGCAGCAACCACTGCATCACCGAGTGACACGCTTCTGGTTTCTACAGTCCCTCCCTTTCCAAGTGGTGGACTCTGCACCATTCAGAGAACTGATGGTTTGTGCCAAGCCAAGGTGGAGAGTTCCAAGCCGTCATTTCTTTGCAAAAAAGGCAGTACCAGCCCTGCACAAATATGTAGAACAGAAGGTGGGCCAGTCCTTGAGCCTGTCGGTGTCTGCCAAAGTGCACAGCAGGTCAGGGACAGTACACATCTTTCACGGCCCACTGGGTGAATGTGGTTCCTGCACAGCCACACCAGCAAATTGGCCAGGTCACGACACTTCCGCCTCCACGTTGTCACGCCGTTGGTCCTGCGACAATGTCAGCCTCTGCCTCCTCATCCTTCACTATGTCCTCAGCCTCCACTACAGGGACAAGTCACAGTGCCCCTTCATATGTCCTCAGCCTCCACTACAGGGACAAGTCACAGTGCCCCTTCAGCATACCACATGTGCAGGGATCGCCGGTGTCACGCTGTTCTGCACCTGGTTTGCCTTGGAGAATGGAGTCACACAGAGGAGGAACTGCTCTGTGTAATGCATCAAGAAATCAAATCCTTGGTTACTCCACGACAACTCAAAATAGGAACCAAATAGGAAAAAAAAAAGAAAATCACCATATTCTCAAAGGGTTACGGCAGAAGAAGACATCCTGAAATTGAAAATCAATACAAGATAAATGAGCAAAATAATTTACAAAGATACTGATTTCGACCCCAGAAATTTTATAAAAATGTTGTTTCCACGCATTTTTAATAGGAATAAAGAGAATTTGAAGAAAATTGGTGAAAAGAAATCTAAGGCAAGTAATAGAAATAATCCAGTGGTAAGTAGAAGAGTAGAGGAACTTTGTGTAATCAGAACGGCCATTGATGCATCTATAGATCTGGTCCCCATCAGTGTTTTCATCTATCAGGTACCGGTTGCTTGGAGAAGAGGGCGCAGTGATGTATGTCTCAATAACAAAGAGGTGGAAATCTACAGATCTTATCTGGTATCGACTATAATGGTTTTCTTTTCGGAAAAGTAGAAAAAAAGTAGTTTTATTCCAATTCTATTTTATCCAACACAATCAAGATGCTTTAACCACTTAAGGACCACAGGTTTATACCCCCCTAGTGACCAGGCCCTTTTTTACAAATCGGCACTCCACAACTTTAGCGGTTTATTGCTCGGTCATGCAACTTACCACCCAAATGAATTTTACCTCCTTTTCTTCTCACTAATAGAGCTTTCATTTGGTGGTATTTCATTGCTGCTGACATTTTTACTTTTTTTGTTATTAATCGAAATTTAATGATTTTTTTTGCAAAAATATGACATTTTTCACTTTCAGTTGTAAAATTTTGCAAAAAAAAACGACATCCATATATACATTTTTTGCTAAATTTATTGTTCTACATGTCTTTGATTAAAAAAAAAAATGTTTGGGTAAGAAAAAAAAAATGGTTTGGGTAAAAGTTATAGCGTTTACAAACTATGGTACAAAAATGTGAATTTCCGCTTTTTGAAGCAGCTCTGACTTTCTGAGCACCTGTCATGTTTCCTGAGGTTCTACAATGCCCAGACAGTACAAACACCCCACAAATGACCCCATTTCGGAAAGTAGACACCCTAAGGTATTCACTGATGGGCATAGTGAGTTCATAGAATTTTTTATTTTTTGTCACAAGTTAGCGGAAAATGATGATTTTTTTTTTCCTTACAAAGTCTCATATTCCACTAACTTGTGACAAAAAATAAAAAACTTCCATGAACTCACTATGCCCATCACAAAATACCTTGGGGGGTCTTCTTTCCAAAATGGGGTCACTTGTGGGGTAGTTATACTGCCCTGGCATTTTAGGGGCCCAGATGCGTGAGAAGTAGTTTGAAATCAAAATCTGTAAAAAATGACCTGTGAAATCCTAAAGGTGCTCTTTGGAATGTGGGCCCCTTTGCCCACCTAGGCTGCAAAAAAGTGTCACACATCTAGTATCACCGTACTCAGGAGAAGTTGGGCAATGTGTTTTGGGGTGTCATTTTACATATACCCATGCTGGTTGAGAGAAATATCTCGGTCAAATGCCAACTTTGTATAAAAAAAATGGGAAAAGTTGTCTTTTGACAAGATATTTATCTCACCCAGCATGGGTATATGTAAAATGACACCCCAAAACACATTCCCCAACTCCTCCTGAGTACGGCGATATCACATGTGTGACACTTTTTTGCAGCCTAGGTGGGCAAATGGGCACACATTCCAAAGAGCACCTTTAGGATTTCTCCGGCCATTTTTTACAGATTTTGATTTCAAACTACTTACCACACATTTGGGCCCCTAGAATGCCAGGGCAGTATAACTACCCCACAAGTGATCCCATTTTGGAAAGAAGACACCCTAAGGTATTTCGTGAGGGGTATGGTGAGTTTATGGAATTTTTTTTTTTTGGTCACAAGTTAGTGGAATATGAGACTTTGTAAGAAAAAAAAAATCATCAGTTTCCGCTAACTTAGGACAAAAAATAAAAAATTCTAGGAACTCGCCATACCCCTCACGGAATACCTTGGGGTGTCTTCTTTCCAAAATGGGGTCACTTGTGGGGTAGTTATACTGCTCTGGCATTCTAGGGGCCCAAATGTGTGGTAAGTAGTTTGAAATCAAAATCTGTAAAAAATGACCTGTGAAATCCTAAAGGTGCTCTTTGGAATGTGAGCCCCTTTGCCCACCTAGGCGGCAAAAAAGTGTCACACATCTGGTATCGCCGTACTCAGGAGAAGTTGGGGAATGTGTTTTGGGGTGTCATTTTACATATTCCCATGCTGGGTGAGAGAAATATCTCTGCAAAAGACAACTTTTCCCATTTTTTTATACAAAGTTGGCATTTGACCAAAATATTTCTCTCACCCAGCATGGGTATATGTAAAATGACACCCCAAAACACATTGCCCAACTTCTCCTGAGTACGGCGATACCACATGTGTGACACTTTTTTGCAGCCTAGATGCGCAAAGGTGCCCAAATTCCTTTTAGGAGGGCATTTTTTGACATTTGGATCTCAGACTTCTTCTCACGCTTTAGGGCCCCTAAAATGCCAGGGCAGTATAAATACCCCACATGTGACCCCATTTTGTAAAGAAGACACCCCAAGGTATTCAATGAGGGGCATGGCGAGTTCATAGAATTATTTTTTTTTTGGCACAAGTTAGCGGAAATGGATTTTTTTTTGTTTTTTTCTCACAAAGTCTCCCTTTCTGCTAACTTGGGACAAAAATGTCAATCTTTCATGGACTCAATATGCCCCTCACGGAAAACCTTGGGGGTGTCTTCTTTCCGAAATGAGGTCACATGTGGGGTATTTATAGTGCCCTGGCATTTTAGGGGCCCTAAAGCGTGAGAAGAAGTCTGGAATATAAATGTCTAAAAAATGTTACGCATTTGGATTCCGTGAGGGGTATGGTGAGTTCATGTGAGATTTTATTTTTTGACACAAGTTAGTGGAATATGAGACTTTGTAAGAAAAAAAAACAAAAAAAAATATTTCCGCTAACTTGGGCCAAAAAAAATTCTGAATGGAGCCTTACAGGGGGTGATCAATGACAGGGGGGTGATCAGGGAGTGTAAATGGGATGATCACTAGTGATGAGCGGCAGGGGTCATATTCGAATTCGCGATATTTCGCGAATATTTTAAGAATATTCGCCGAATATTCGAAAATTCGGAAATTCGAAAATTCGTGATTTTTTTTCTTGAAAAAAATCGGCAAGGTAATGATTGTGTAATATGCGAATTTTCGTAATTCTAGTTTTCGGATTCGAATTCTTATTGCGAATTTTTCAACCTCAACTATTAGACAAAGATTATAGCACTATATTAGCTAAATTGCTCTATATTCGATTTTTCGAATACTCACTATATTGCTATAGCTTCGTTTTTTCAAATATTTGTAATATTCTAAAACAAGAATATATAGCAATATAGCGAATATTCGAAAAAACGAATTTAGAGCAATTTAGCTAATATAGTGCTATAATCTTCTTTGTCTTAAAGTTGAAAAATTCGCAATAAAAATTCGAATCCGAAAATGCTAATTACGAAAATTCGCATATTACACAATCATTACCTTGCCGATTTTTTTCAAGAAAAAAAAATTGCGCATTTTCGAATATGACCCCTGCCGCTCATCACTACTCCTAAAGTCAAGTATATTGCAGCCTTCTTATTGGCCCACAAGCTAGAAGCAGGAAGGGATCATGTGTACTGATTTAAAAAAAAAAAAAAAAAAAAAAAAAGGGAAAAAAATCGAATATTCGAAATTACGAATATATATAACTATATTCGAAATATTCGCGGATTTTCGAAGTACCTATATTCGCGATAAAAATTCGAAAATTCGAATATTCGTGATCAACACTAGTGATCACCCCCCTGTCACTGATCACCTCCCTGTAAGGCTCCATTCAGACGTACGTATGCGTTTTGCGGATCCGATCCATGGATGCGTGGATCCGTAAAACACATACGGGCATCTGAATGGAGCTTTACAGGGGGGTGATCAATGACAGGGGGGTGATCAATGACGGGGGGTGATCAGGGAGTGTATATGGGGTGATCACCCCCCTGTCACTGATCACCTCCCTGTAAGGCTCCATTCAGACGTACGTATGTTTTGCGGATCCGATCCATAGATGCGTGGATCCATAAAACACATACGGACGTCTGAATGGAGCCTTACAGGGGGGTGATCAATAACAGGGGGGTGATCAATGACAGGGGGGTGATCAGGGAGTCTATATGGGGTGATCAGGGGTTCATAAGGGGTTAATAAGTGACAGGGGGGGTGTAGTGTAGTGTAGTGGTGGTTGGTGCTACTTTACAGAGCTGCCTGTGTCCTCTGGTGGTCGATCCAAACAAAAGGGACCACCAGAGGACCAGGTAGCAGGTATATTAGACACTGTTATCAAAACAGCGTCTAATATACCTGTGTGGGGATTCGCTTTGGTAGGCAGGGTAAGCGGATGCAGTACAGAGGCAAAAAACAAGGTTTAAATCAAAGTTCAGTGTTTATTCACACATAGCAAGAAAACAAGCCAAAAGAAAGTGTTCAGTTTTGGTGCCTGTTCACACCACACAAAGTTCACAGTGCAAAAAGACGTCACCTGGTCAGCAGATGATTTTCACCCAGAGTCCGCAGCAGGCTTTAGTGGCCTGTATCCCCAGCCTATGGCTCACACAAACAGATGCCTCAGTGTTTTAAACCACAGACTCCTCAGCTCCTCTGTCATGGAGGATAATCCACCACCTGAACATGCTGGCTGGGTTTTTTATATTCCAGCCAAAACCCGGCCTAGAACCGTGGAGAACAGCCACCCACCCTGCTCTTTGGCTGCTCCCAATAAGAACCGTCCCGGATTGGCTTTACAGCCATTCTAACAGTTGAAGTGTCAGATTGCACTACAGACCTGACACTTCAGGAAAAAACCCGGTTCTTACCTCACCGAGGCCAGGAACCTCGGTGACACGTATCTTCCGTCAAAGACGGCTCCTTGTTCCTTCTTACACCTGTTAGGGGTTAAAAAAATCGCATCTCAAGCCTGCCAGCGAGCGATCGCCGCTGGCAGGCTGGAGATCCACTCGCTTACCTTCCGTTCCTGTGAACATGCGCGCCTGTGTGCGCGCGTTCACAGGAAATCTCGGCTCACTCGAGATGACGCCAATCGGCGTTAGTGTGACCTGGGAGAGCCGCCGCAATGACGCCTTTCGGCGTTAGCGTGGCGGCAGGAGGTTAAAGAAGAGCAAGTCTGCTGGCTTCATAGCAACGTGGTAATGGTTTCCTTAGAACAGGCATGCTCAACCTGCGGTACTCCAGCTGTTGCAAAACTACAACTCCCAGCATGTCCTAATAGCTGTAGGCTGCCCAGGCATGCTGGGAGTTGAGTTTTGCAACAGCTGGAGGACCGCAGGTTGGGCATCCCTGCCTTAGAACCATAAATAAGGAACTTCTTAGCCCCGATCAGAAAGTGACATATAACCAGGCCTCTCCTTTGGCCTTGATCGATGAGTCCAGCCTTTGGTCACTGTCTGCTGCATTATAGAGCATGTTGTTATAGAGGCGAGAATATCAGATATGTCTACTTTTTTTCTTTTGTTTCAGTTTTACATAATAAAGCATTTTTGAAAAAAAATATGTTTTTGTGTCTCCTTTTTCTGAAAGCCATATTATTTTTATTTTTCGGGTGATTATCTTATGTAGGGGCTCAGTTTTTGCGGTATGAGGTGATGGTTTGATTAGTACTATTTTAGGGTACCTACTAGTTTTTGATTGTTTGGTATTACACATTTTGTGATGTATGTTGACAAAGAAATAATTTTTGACCCGGTCTCTTTTTTTTTTACGGTTTTCATCTGACACTGTAAATTATGTGATATTTTTATAGAGAAGGTTGTTACGGATGAGGTGATACCTAATTTGTCTATTTTTTTTATATTTAATTTGGTTTTACACAATAAAAGCATTTTTAAAAGAAAAACAATCGTGTTTTTATGTCTCCTTTTTCTGAAAGCCAAATCTTTTTTTTTTTTGGGCGATTGTCTTAGCTAGGCTACTTTCACACCTGCGTTCGATCTGATCCGTTCTGAACGGATCCGCTCATATTAATGCAGACGGTGGCTCCGTTCAGAACGGATCCGTCTGCATTAGAACTTAAATTTTTTTTCTAAGTCTGAAAGTAGCCTGAGCGGATCCGTTCCGACTTTACATTGAAAGTCAATGGGGGACGGATCCGCTTGAAGATTGAGCCATATGGTGTCATCTTCAAGCGGATCCGTCCCCATTGACTTACATTGTAAGTCGGAACGGATCCGCTCGCCCTCGCACGGCCAGGCGGACACCCGAACGCTGCTTGCAGCGTTCAGGTGTCCGCTCACTGAGCGGAGCGGAGGCTGAGCGCTGGCAGACAAATGCATTCTCAGTGGATCCGCCTCCACTGAGAATGCATTAGGGCCAGGCGGCTGCGTTCAGGGCCGCTCGTGAGCTTCTTCAAACGGAGCTCACGAGCGGACACCTGAACGCAGGTGTGAAAGGAGCCTTAGGGTCTCATTTTTTGCGGGGTGAGATGACGGTTTAATTGGTACTATTGGGGGACATACTAGTTTTTGATCGTTTGGTTTAACACTTTTTGTGATGTATAGTGACCAAAAATTGATCTTTTGGCACGGTTTTAATAAAAATGTTTTTACGGTGTCCATCACACGGGTTAGCTCATGTGATATTTTTATAGAGCAGGTTGTTACAGATGCAGCGATACTGAACATGTTTGTTGTTTTAAAAATAATTGGGTTTTAAAAATATTGGGTTTAAATATAAACAAATTTTTTAAACAAAAAATAACGTTTTTATGTCTTCATATTTTGAAAGCCATATCTTTTTATTTTTTGGCCAATTGTTTTATATAGGGTCCCATTTTTTGCAGAATGAGATGACTGTTTGATTAGTATTATTTTTAGGCACATATGACTTTTCGATCGCTTGGTATTACACTTTTTGTGATAAAGGTGACAAAAAATTTATTTTTTAGCACAATTCTTTTATTTAATTTTTTTACGGTGTTGACTGGACAGGGTGGATCATGGGATATTTTTATAGAGCAGGTTGATTTGGAGGTGGTGATACCTAATATGTGTGTTTTTTAATAATTTTTTCTATGTTTTAAAATTTTATGTCTCTTTTGATGGGGAAGGTTTTTTTTTAATTAAAACTTTATTTTATTTTATTAAGAACACTTTTATTTCACTTTTATTATTTTTTATTTTTGTTCCTCTATGAGACTTCAACATTTCAGGGTCTTATCCCTGTTTCAATACAGCACAATCCATCTGTCACCGCAGCACAGGGACCCAATGGGGGTGGAAGCTGCCGCAAACCCCCTTATGTCTCAGTCAGCGTGACTGCTGCATACAGGGGGTTAATCCGCCATCATCGGTGAAATCAGCCGGACCGCTGCTGCTGATCTCGGCAGCACGTGTGGGGAAGCCGGTTAACCCTAGGACGAAAAAGGTTTTCCCAAAGCATAATATTGATGACCTATACTTGGGCCCACCAGAGGAAATGATACCCAAGATCTTATATATGGTATTTATTTTTTTATCAGATAGCTATTTGTTACAATTTTTGGTTTGTATATAAGGCTACTTTCACCTCAGCATTTTCCTTTTTGCTATTGAGATCCGTGATAGGGTCTCAAAAGTGGAGGAAAGTGCTTCAGTTTTGTCCCCATTCATTGTCAACGGGGACAAAACTGAAGTGAACGGAGTGCACCAGAATGCATCGATTATTTTTTTTTGGCACAAGTTAGCGGAAATTGCTTTTTTTTTTTTTTTTTTTCTTACAAAGTCTCATATTCCACTAACTTGTTACAAAAAATAAAATCTCACATGACCTCACCATACGCCTCACGGAATCCAAATGCGTAAAAAATTTTAGACATATTCCAGACTTCTTCTCATGCTTTAGGCTCCCCAAAAATGTCAGGGCAGTATAAATACCCCACATGTGACCCCATTTTGGAAAGAAGACACCCCAAGGTATTCTGTGAGGGGCATAGCGAGTTCATGCAAAATGTTATTTTTTGTCACAAGCTAGTGGAATATGAGACTT
This sequence comes from Bufo gargarizans, assembly GCF_014858855.1. Lineage (NCBI taxonomy): Eukaryota > Metazoa > Chordata > Amphibia > Anura > Bufonidae > Bufo > Bufo gargarizans. The sequence goes on along the minus strand of NC_058084.1, from coordinate 51,395,129 downwards.
TGTAAGAGGAAAAAAAAAAGAAAAATCATTTTCGGCTAACTTGTGCCTAAAACAATATATTCTAGGAACTCGCCATGCCCCTCAGGGAATACCTTGGGGTGTCTTCTTTCCAAAATGGGGTCACTTGTGGGGTAATTATACTGCTCTGGTATTTTAGGGGCCCTAAAGTGTGAGAAGTAGTTTGGAATCCAAATGCGTAGAAAATGCCCTGTGAAATCCTAAAAGTACCCATTGGAATTTGGGCCCCTTTGCGCACCTTGGCTGCAAAAAAGTGTCACACATGTGGTATCGCCGTACTCAGGAGAAGTTGGGGAATGTGTTTTGGGGTGTATTTTTACATATACCATTACTGTGTGTGAGAAATATCTCTGTAAATGACAACTTTTTAATTGTTTTTATACAAAGTTGTCAATTTACAGAGATATTTCTCTCACCCAGCATGGGTATATGTAAAAATACACCCCAAAACACATTTCCCTACTTATACTGAGTATGGCGATACCACATGTGTGACACTTTTTTGCAGCCTAGGTGCGCAAAGGGGCCCAAATTCCAATGAGTACCTTTTAGGAGGGCATTTTTAGGCATTTGGATTCCAGACTACTTCTCACGCTTTAGGGCCCCTAAAATGCCAGGGCAGTATACACACGTGACCCCATTATGGAAAGAAGACACCCCAAGGTATTCCGTGAGGGGCATGGCGAGTTCATAGAACTTTTTTTTTTTGGCACAAGTTAGCGGAAATTGATTTTATTATTAGTTTTTTTCTCACAAAGTCTCCCTTTCCGCTTACTTGTGACAAAAGTTCAATCTTTCATGGACTCAATATGCCCCTCAGTGAATATCTTGGGGTATCTACTTTCCAAAATGGGGTCATTTGTGGGGTGTGTTTACTGTTCTGGCATTTTGGGCGGGGCTAAATTGTGAGCAACCCTGTAAAGCCTAAAGGTACTCGTTGGACTCAGGAGAAGTAGAGCCAAGAGTGTGCAAAGCAGTATTCAAAGCAAAAGGTGGCTACTTTGAAGAACCTAGAATATGACATATTTTCAGTTGTTTCACACTTTTGTGTTATGTATATAATTCCACATGTGTTAATTCATAGTTTTAATGCCTTCAGTGTGAATCTACAATTTTCATAGTCATAGGACTGCTACAAACCCCATACATTACCCATACTTCCTAACCGTTCTAGATCCAGTGGGACAGTCCTGGATTGCAGTGGCTGTCCCGGTACGGGGGAGGTATGTCCCGCAGCTGTCTTTGCTTGCATAGGAAGCAGAGACAATTGCCTGTAATGATTAAGCAGAGAGCCGGCATTGGCTTCCTGCTTCATCATTCCTCTCCCTTGCCGAATCTCCACACCTCCGATCTGTGCGGGAGCGGGCGGAAGTCAGCCTCGGCTCCTCCTCCTCCTCCATAGACCAGAGCAGCCGATGTCCTGCTGCTGCTAGGAACAAGGTAAGTATGTGGAGTTTTTTTCTTTTTAATTTTCTGTGAGGGGCACATAGCAGGGCATCATACTGGGGGCACAGCTGGGCATATTACTGGGGGCACATAACAGGGCATATTAATGGGGCACAGCTGGGCATAATTCGATGAGGGGGGCACAACGTGGGCATAAATACTGTGAGGTTGCATAAAGGTGGAATAACTACTATGTGGTGGCATTAAGGGGACTGGTTTCGATTAGGTGCATAGTTATGTTTTAGGCGGAGTTAGAGGCATGGCCTAGTGCGGCAAAAATTTGTCGCGGCCTGTTTTGCGCAATGCAAAATGTGTCCCTCTTTGTTTGTTTACAAAGTTGGGAGTTATTACCCCTCCCTTCCCCTCACCCACTATCATGAACTGCTGCAGTCTAATCATGTCCCCCCATGAACTGTCTCTGCAATCCTATCAGCTCCCCCATGAGCTGCACTGTCGCTCCAATCTTATGAGCCACACACAGCAACCCCTATGCTACATGCTCAAAAGCGGCTGTTCCGTCAAATATAAAGGGCAAAAAACTGCTGCATGTAGTGGTATTTCATCCTGCAAAGTACCTGTTCTCAGGCCGGATCCTGACGGACCCCATTATTGTGAATGGGAACTAGCGGGTGCCGGAGGTGTACAGCACATGCTGGATCCATTGATTCCGGTCTTCAGCTCCGATGCTGAAACAGAATACAGAAATCTGATGGCAAGTGTGCACCCGGCCTTACCCGATGAACTGTGCCCACTGCTACTACCTTTTATTTAATTTGCCATGCTTCCCTCATGGACTGTGCCTGCTACTTATTATATAATGTGCCATTCCCCACCCGTCCCCTATGAACTGCTGCCTGCTTCTGTTTCACCCCCCCTGCTGAATTATTGTTTGTGCCTCTGTGACTGTGGCAGAGCGATGTCAGTGCCTGGGACTGATCTTCAAAGTGCTGGACTGGAGTCTGAACTGGTGACGCTGCTGGAGCAGGTCAGGTCTGGACTGGGCGGTCAGGTCACAGTGTGACTCGTGCTGACAGAGGAACAGGGACAGGACAAGGTACTTGGTGTCCTAAGCAGATTAGAGAAATGGCGCCCCCTTTGTAGAATCAAACGTCTTGCAGGTCCTGTCCTCCAGTCAGCAGCGCGAGCGAATGGAGGAGGTAAGTGTTTTTTTTATTATTAACAGGTGGGAGGGGGGTAAAGGCTGTACTAATGAGCGCTCCACAATGGAAGCGCTCATTAGTAGCAGTCCGCACAGGAAAAAAAATTACTGGCAGCGGCAGGACCATTAAAATAACGGCCGTAGGGCAACCCTAGATGGAGCAGATAAGTAGGACAGCGGCCCTGGACACTGGCAGGAGTGAAGCAGTGGTGGGCACAGACACACACAGGTCTCCTCTGGGGGATGAACACTAATATATTGAATTTGGTCTGAAAATGGGCAGGGCTTATATAAGGCTCATCCATAAGTGGGTGCTGCTGGTGGGTTTGGGACATTGCAGGGGGCAGGGCATACATGCCCTGAATTTACCAACTGCAATGTTGGTAAGCATTTGAATATTCGATCCAATCAAACACATAAGAGTGTGTATGGTGGTGCAAATGTTCATGTCACCGTGCCAAACTTGTTATAATGTTACACATTTACTTATGTTGCATACGGTGTCACTGGACCCAGTGGGTCTTCCTTTAGGATATTTTGTGTGTTTGTCTGTCTACAGTGGGGCAATAAAGTCTTTAGTCAGCCACCAATTGTGCAAGTTCCCACTTAAAAAGATGCGAGAGGCTGTCATTTTCATCATAGATATACCTCAACTATGAGAGACAAAATGTGGGGAAAGAATACAGGAAATCACATTGTAGGATTTCTAATGAATTAATTGGTAAATTCCTCAATAAAATAAGTATTTGGTCACCTACAAACAAGCAAGATTTCTGGCTCCCACAGACCTATAACTTCTTCTTTAAGAGGCTCCTCTGTCCTCCACTCGTTACCTGTATTAATGGCACCTGTTTGAACTTGTTATCAGTATAAAGCTTAATTCACAATTACGTAGTGTATTGCGGATCCGCAAATTGCGAATTCACAATACACCCAGCCGGCACCCCCCATAGAACTGCCTATTCTACATTTTCTATTTTTTTGCGGAGCCACGGCCCGGAAGTTCGGGGCCAAAGCCCGTAGGTTCAGGGCTGTGCTCTGGAAATGCGGATACAGAGAGCACATAGTGTGCTCTCCGCATCTCTTCTGGCCCCATAGAGAATTAATGGGTCCGCACCCATTCCCGATATTGCAGAACGGATGCAGACCCATTTGCGGACGTCCACAACCTCAAACAGTCACACTCCAAACTCCACTAGGGCCAAGACCAAAGAACTGTAGACGGACACCAGAAACAAAATTGTAGACCTGCACCAGGCTGGGAAGACTGACTCTGCAGTAGGCAAGCAGCTTGGTGTGAAGAAATCAACTGTGGAAGCAATTATTAGAAAATGGAAGACATACAAGACCACTGATAATCTCCCTCGATCTGGGGCTCCACACAAGATCTCACCCCGTGGGGTCAAAATGATCACAAGAACAGTGAGCAAAAATCCCAGAACCACACGGGGGGACCTAGTGAATGAGCTGCAGAGAGCTGGGACCAAAGTAACGCAAGCTACCATCAGTAACACACTACGCCGCCAGGGACTCAAATCCTGCAGTGCCAGACGTGTCCCCCTGCTTAAGCCAGTACATGTCCGGGCCCGTCTGAAGTTTGCTAGAGAGCATTTGGATGATCCAGAAGAGGATTGGGAGAATGTCATATGGTCAGTTGGTAAAAACTCAACTCGTCGCGTTTGGAGGATAAAGAATTCTGAGTTGCATCCAAAGAACATCATAACTACTGTGAAGCATATGGGTGGAAACATCATGCTTTGGGGCTGTTTTTCTGCAAAGGGACCAGGACGACTGATCCGTGTAAGGCCTCCTGCACACGACCGTTGTGTGCACCCGCGGCCGTTGTCCTGTTTAACGTGTTTTTCTGCGGTCCCATTGACTTTCAATGGGTCCGTAGAAAAATCGGAAAATGCACTGTTTGGCAGCCGCATCCGTGATCCGTGTTTCCTGGCCGTGAAAAAAATATGACCTGTCCTATTTTATTCACGGCCAACGGTTCACGGACCCATTCAAGTCAATGGGTCCGTGAAAAATCACGGATGCACACAAGATTGTCATCCGTGTCCGTGATCCGTGTCCGTGATCCGTGTCCGTTTTTTCCTATCATTTCAATGGCAAACTTGACTTAGATTTTCTTTTCATTTTTCATGTCCGTGGATCCTCCAAAAATCACGGAAGACCCACGGAAGAAAAAACGGGCACGGATCACGGTACAACGGAACCACGTTTTGCGGGACGTTAAAAAATACTGTTGTGTGCAGGAGGCCTTAAGGAAAGAATAAATGGGGCCATGTATGGTGAGATTTTGAGTGAAAACCTCCTTCCATCAGCAAGGGCATTGAAGATGAAACGTGGCTGGGTTTTTAAGCATGACAATGATCCCAAACACACCGCCCGGGCAACGAAGGAGTGGCTTCATAAGAAGCATTTTAAGGTCCTGGAGTGGCCTAGCCAGTCTCCAGATCTCAACCCCATAGAAAACCTTTGGAGGAAGTTGAAAGTCCATGTTGCCCAGCGACAGCCCCAAAACATCACTGCTCTAGAGGAGATCTGCATAGAAACATAGAATGTGTCGGCAGATAAGAACCATTTGGCCCATCTAGTCTGCCCAAAATATGCCTAGAGGAATGGGCCAAAACACCAGCAACAGTGTGTGAAAACCTTGTGAAGACTTACAGAAAACGTTTCACCTCTGTCACTGGCAACAAAGGGTATATAACAAAGTATTGAGATGAACTTTTGTTATTGACCAAATACTTATTTTCCACCATAATTTGCAAATAAATTCTTGAAAAATCAGACAATGTGATTTTCTGGATTTTTTTTTTCTCATTTTGTCTCTAATAGTTGAGGTATACTTATGATGAAAAGTACAGGCCTCTCTCATCTTTTTAAGTGGGAGAATTTGCACAATTGGTGGTTTGCCCCACTGTATCTATCTAGCTATTTATCGCATATCTATCTATCTATCTATCTATCTATCTATCTATCTGTCTGTCTTTATTATATTTCCCATGTCTGGTTAATGTGGTGCTTGACACTGGCTGCCCCAGACACAAGTTTTGACTGGGAAGTCATGGGAGCTTCTAAACAACCACTGTGGAGATGCACAGGCGAGAGGCTGTTGAGTTGCCTATGTTGACTCAGGTTAGCCAATAAGTAGGGTGGGGTTTTTCCTGTAAAAGGAGTGATAGCAGAGTGTCTGGGTGTGTAAGCCAAACTGTCCCACTGGTTCACCAGTCTGGGCTGAGTTTGTGCAGAAGCACTCCAGTGAGCAGCTGGTTGCAGGAGTAAAATGTCCTCGGCTGATCCGTATTAACTGCCCTGCCTCAATTTGAGTGAGACCCCTATCGCCCATTGCCTACCAGTGGTTGATTGTTTAAGACTGTGCCTTTCTTCTGTCTGAGAACATAGCAGCATCAAGTGAATCTCATTGTGTTTTTGTAAGTGACTGAATGCTTCTGCCCTTCTGGCAAAAGAAAAAGCTTGGATACAAAAGGTTTTGATGGACCTTCCGTCTCTCCTGTGTTGGTGATATCTTTGCCCGGGCACATTTCAGGTGGGCAGCCAAGTGCTTGTGTTGACACAATGAACACCTTGTCCAATTGTATTAAACCTAATCAGGGTAGGGGGTTGTGGGTGATGGTTGTTGTTTTGTATGCTTGTTTTAGACTAATTTCTCATCTGGTATATAATACAACCATTTGCATTTGTTCAGAATAGATCCGGTTGTAGGATATCCCAAATGAACAAGACGGATCCGTAACTAAATCCACTGTAAGTCAATGGGCGCCGGATCCAGGGTTTTTTTGTGTCCGAAAAAAAATTATCTGTCACCATTGACTTACATTGTGTTTCATGACGGATCCGTCTTGATCAGTATCCCATGATGCACTCAAAAACTCTGCTTGCTGCGCTTTTGTGTGCGTCATGGGAACGGAACAGAATGCATTCTGGTGCACTCCGTTCACTTCAGTTTTGTCCCCATTGACAATGAATGGGGACAAAACTGAAGCACTTTCCTCCACTTTAGAGACCCTATGACAGATCTCAATAGCGAAAAGGAAAATGCTGATGTGAAAGTAGCCTTATATGCAAACCAAAAATTGTAACAAATAGCTGTCTGTTTAAAAAATATATATATACCTAATTTGAGTGTTTGTGGTTAACAAACATCAACCTCAAAAAAACCTTTTACTTAAAGAAATGTCAAATACCTACAGTCCTATATAAAACCACAGAAAGAAGTTAATTTCTTATACACAGGTCAGATATTGAGTAGCTTCACATGGTAGACGCTCCCATACTGTCCTCTGCTGGTTTATAGAATTAAAGCATGGGTAATGATTGATTTAGAAACTACAGCAATCTACGTGTACTGCACAATATTTCTCCAGCTCTTAGATCTAGAAGACGGGCGGCATGTTTTTGTGTTCCCTTCTCATCCTTTCAGGAGAAAAAAACATTGTCCAGGAATATAACTCGTTCCAAACACGTAGCTACTAAAATGGTGGCTTTCCATCCACACAGTGGTTGTACTAAGCTATTGAATAAAAATAACACAGGTGTATGATACTAATTAACTGTATGGAATGGACTCCTCCTGAGGAAGCAGAACGGCGAAACGTACATCGGGGAGGTAGCGTCCACATTCCCTGCTACTATCTGAAATAATTATCTTCTTTACTATGGCAGTTATTCCGGTTACCTTATTACTACATGGTCTTGGTACATGGTGTTAGAGAGTGTTTGCTATTTAACCACCTCAGCTCCCCTAACTTAAAGGGATTCTGTCACCTCCCCTAACCCAAAAAACGATTTTAAAGCAGCCATGCAGCACAGCTTACCTTGATTAGGCTGTGCTCTTTTATCTTGTAATCCGTCCAGCAGTTTCTGCTAAAAACGACTTTTATTGATATGCAAATGTGTCCTGAAGGTGCCCAGAGGGGCGTTTTGTTCCTCTTAGAGAGCCCAGTACCGCCCCTCTTACAGTGCCCAGCCCGCCTTCCTTGCACTGTCTAACCGCCCCCAGCCTGCCACAGCCTCTCCTCCCTCTCCTCCCCCTCCCTCACGCCGAACGAACTCTCGCACAGGCGCAGTACCCACTGAGGGCTGCGCCTGTGCGATCAGCAGGAGACTGAGGGAAGAGCGAGCATCGGACGTCACTGGGCTCGGCGCATGCCCAGTGACGAGGATGAAGCTCCTGCCCTCAGTCTCCTGCTGATCGCACAGGCGCAGCCCTCAGTGGGTACTGCGCCTGTGCGAGAGTTCGTTCGGCGTGAGGGAGGGGGAGGAGAGGCTGTGGCAGGCTGGGGGCGGTTAGACAGTCGCAAGGAAGGCGGGCTGGGCACTGTAAGAGGGGCGGTACTGGGCTCTCTAAGAGGAACAAAACGCCCCTCTGGGCACCTTCAGGACACATTTGCATATCAATAAAAGTCGTTTTTAGCAGAAACTGCTGGACGGATTACAAGATAAAAGAGCACAGCCTAATCAAGGTAAGCTGTGCTGCATGGCTGCTTTAAAATCGTTTTTTGGGTTAGGGGAGGTGACAGAATCCCTTTAAACCCCCTTAATGACCAGACCACTTTTTACACCTCTGCACTACACTACTTTCACGGTTTATTGCTCGGTCATACAACTTACCACCCAAATTAATTTTACCTCCTTTTCTTCTCACTAATAGAGCTTTCATTTGGTGGTATTTCATTGCTGCTGACATTTTTACTTTTTTTTTATATTAATCAAAATTGACCAAAATTTTTCACTTTCTGTTGTAAAATTTTTCAAATAAAACTACATTTCTACATTTTTCTCAAAATGTATTGTTCTACATGTCTTTGATAAAAAAAATGCAATAAGTGTATATTTATTGGTTTGGGAAAAAGTTATAGCGTTTACAAACTATGTACAAACTATGGTGCAGAAAAATTTATTTACGCACTTTGACTTTCTGAGCACCTGTCATGTTTCCTGAGGTTCTACAATGCTCAGACAGTAGAAACACCCCACAAATGACCCCATTTCGGAAAGTAGACACCCTAAGGTATTCGCTGATGGGCATAGTGAGTTCAAGTTTTTATTTTTTGTCACAAGTTAGCGGAAAATGATTTTTTTTTTTTTTTTTTCTTACAAAGTCTCATATTCCACTAACTTGTAACAAAAAATAAAATTTTACATGAACTCACCATACCCCTCACGAAATACCTTGGGGTGTCTTCTTTGCAAAATGGGGTCACATGTTGGGTATTTATACTGCCCTTGCATTTTAGGGGCCCTAAAGCGTGAGAAGTAGTTTGGAATCCAAATGCGTAAAAATGCCCTGTGAAATCCTAAAAGTACTCATTGGAATTTGGGCCCCTTTGCGCACCTAGGCTGCAAAAAAGTGTCACACATGTGGTATTGCCGTACTCAGGAGAAGTAGGGCAATGTGTTTTGGGGTGTATTTTTACATATACCCATGCTGGGTGAGATAAATATCTCTGTAAAATACAACTTTTCCCATTTTTTTATACAGTGAGAAGCAGAGCGGCAGCCATGTGGGGACCAGGAGCGACACGGGGAGCAGGGTGCCATGTAAGTAGAATCAGTGTGAGGGGGGCATTTCCAGCCTCGGATAACCCTATTAATAAGGCCCTGCGCTGGTGGCGGATCCGCCAAAGTTAAGTAGAGGCGCCAGCCGCTTCTACAGTACAGACCAAAAGTTTGGACACACCTTCTCATTCAAAGAGTTTTCTTTATTTTCATGACTATGAAAATTGTAGATTCTCACTGAAGGCATCAAAACTATGAATTAACACATGTGGAATTATATACATAACAAAAAAGTGTGAAACAACAGAAAATATGTCATATTCTAGGTTCTTCAAAGTAGCCACCTTTTGCTTTGAATACTGCTTTGCACACTCTTGTCATTCTCTTGATGAGCTTCATGAGGTAGTCATCTGAAATGGTCTTCCAACAGTCTTGAAGGAGTCCCCAGAGATGCTTAGCCCTTGTTGGCCCTTTTGCCTTCACTCTGTGGTCCAGCTCACCCCAAACCATCTCGATTGGGTTCAGGTCCGGTGACTGTGGAGGCCAGGTCATCTGGCGCAGCACCCCATCACTCTCCTTCATGGTCAAATAGCCCTTACACAACCTGGAGGTGTGTTTGGGGTCAATGCCCTGTTGAAAAATAAATGACGGTCCAACTAAATGCAAACCGGATGGAATAGCATGCCGCTGCAAGATGCTGTGGTAGCCATGCTGGTTCAGTATGCCTTCAATTTTGAATAAATCCCCAATAATGTCACCAGCAAAGCACCCCCACACCATCACACCTCCTCCTCCATGCTTCACGGTGGGAACCAGGCATGTAGAGTCCATCAGTTCACCTTTTTTGCGTCGCACAAAGACACGGTGGTTGGAACCAAAGATCTCAAATTTGGACTCATCAGACCAAAGCACAGATTTCCACTGGGCTAATGTCCATTCCTTGTGTTCTTTAGCCCAAACAAGTCTCTTCTGCTTGTTGCCTGTCCTTAGCAGTGGTTTCCTAGCAGATATTCTACCATGAAGGCCTGATTCACACTGTCTCCTCTTAACAGTTGTTCTAGAGTTGTGTCTGCTGGTAGAACTCTGTGTGGCATTGACCTGGTCTCTAATCTGAGCTGCTGTTAACCTGCGATTTCTGAGGCTGGTGACTCGGATGAACTTATCCTCCGCAGCAGAGGTGACTCTTGGTCTTCCTTTCCTGGGGCGGTCTGCATGTGAGCCAGTTTCTTTGTAGCGCTTGATGGTTTTTGTGACTGCACTTGGGGACACTTTCAAAGTTTTCCCAATTTCTCGGACTCACTGACCTTAATTTCTTAAAGTAATGATGACCACTCGTTTTTCTTTACTTAGCTCCTTTTTTCTTGCTATAATACAAATTCTAACAGTCTATTCAGTAGGACTATCAGCTGTGTATCCACCTGACTTCTCCACAACGCAACTGATGGTCCAACCCCATTTATAAGGCAAGAAATCCCACTTATTAAACCTGACAGGGCACACCTGTGAAGTGAAAACCATTTCAGGTGACTACCTCTTGAAGCTCATCAAGAGAATGCCAAGAGTGTGCAAAGCAGTAATCAAAGCAAAAGGTGGCTACTTTGAAGAACCTAGAATATGACATATTTTCAGTTGTTTCACACTTTTTTGTTATGTATATAATTCCACATGTGTTAATTCATAGTTTTGATGCCTTCAGTGTGAATCTACAATTTTCATAGTCATGAAAATAAAGAAAACTCTTTGAATGAGAAGGTGTGTCCAAACTTTTGGTCTGTACTGTATATACACATATAAATATATTAAACACGTGTCATATTTTGTGTATAAATAAATATGTATGTGTATATATATATATATAAAGCAAAACAACAGCACTCTCATTAGATGAAAATAGAAAAAAGATTATTCACCCATTTGGACGCGATGTTTGTATATATATATATATATATATATATATATATATATATATATAAAATCCAAAAAGCAGGCAGCACTCCAAGGTAAAGGTATATATATATATATATACACACACACACAAAATCATAGTTCCTGGCTAGATGTCCTGCTTTCCCTGTTGGTTGCAGGGGGTGTGGCCTAACGGAACCGGTGGGCGTGCCTTAGCGGGTCGGCTGTGTGGGGGTAGTGCAGGGGGGGATGGGGATTGACTAAGTAGCTTCTGCAGTAGGGACTCGGAAGGCTTCTGACAGGAATCAGCTGTTTGTAGAGGGAACAAGCAGCTGATTCCTGTCACAGTTGGAGCGGGCAGCAGGGAGCGACCACTGACTGGAGCAGACTGCACATGCGCATGGACGAGCTTCCTCTCAAGCTCCTCCATGTCACGTGCAGCCATGGATGAACTGAGCTGAAAGAGAAGCAGGCAGGTGTGTTTAATGAAGTATATTAGGAACTTCATTTTTTCCCTGCCTGCCACACTGTAGTGGAGAGTATTTAAAGAGTGGCCAACCCCTTTAAACATGGTAATGAACACAACCACAAATGCTGGGAACATACAATAAATTTGCATACACCCAGCCCAAAGGCTGAGACCCTTCTGCTGCACAGCGTGGCGCCCTCTGATGGATGCAGGAGGAAAATGTGGTAATTTACCTACTGGCGGGCAGAACTTAACTGTCAGTACCCTAAAAAAAATCAAGAATAACTGTAAGGGCGTGTGGTGCAGCACAACAGCTTACAATCGTACAAAGCTCTCCAGTATTCCCCCTCTTATAACTGGTCTTGTAGCATGTGCCTGAGTATACCTCCTGAGCAAAACGTCAGCCTGGGTTGAGTTTGTGGGAAGTTTATCAGCTTTCCAATGTGAAGCGTCACTATAAGTTATGGAGTCCTTGCAATGAACAATAGCAACACTTGTGGACTGACACAAACCGTGAATCTAGGTCTCAGTCTCCAGGCACCAACACTGTAATGAGGTCCCGCAGTGTATGTAGCTTTGCTCCTCAGCTCTCATCAGCGTTCCTGGAAGCAATCCTCGTTCCTCTGGACAGGATCAGGATCTTGGACATGATCAGCTTCACTAGGCTGCGGCTCTGGTCACTGAGGGATGCTGTCACACCTTGATGCCGTCGGTTCCTCTGCTGACACAGTTCCTCAGTCTCAGCTCCCTCTAAGATGGCTGCTCCCTTTCTCCTCCACTCCAGGTTCTGTGTAACTCCACCTCTCATGAATATGGAAATATATGTAGTCTGTAGCAGTGTTTAGGAAACAGCAGCATCTTGTGGCCAAACAGCAAAATGTCAGTCCACATCATTTAATCTACATAAACAGTGTTCAGACAAGGAGAACTGTTTCCCCATCTCACAGATATATGACCCCAGAGGTGGAATTATGGGGCAGATTTATGAAGTAGAACTTTGGACCCTGTAGCAGCCAATCAGCTTTTATTTCATATTCTGCTCTTAGAAAATAAAAGCTGTGCTATGATTGGTCGCTACGGGCAACAAAGACAGTTTTTCTTTTTTCCCAATTTACCACATCTACAGTACATGGGGCGCAGTGTAATATACAGGACTATACATTGGGTGCAATGTAATATACAGGACAATACATGGGGGGCAGTGTAATATACAGGACTATACATGGGGTGTAGTGTAATATACAGGACTATACATGGGGTGCAGTGTAATATACAGGACTATACATGGGGTGCAGTGTAATGTACAGGACTATACATTGGATGCGCTGTAATATACAGGACTATACATGGGGCGCAGTGTAATACACAGGACTATACATGGGGTGCAGTGTAATATACAAGACTATACATTGGATGCACTGTAATATACAGGACTATACATGGGGTGCAGTGTAATATACAGGACTATACATGGGGTGCAGTTTAATATTCAAAACAATACATGGGGTGCAGTGTAATGTACAGGAGTATTCATGGGGCAGTGTAATATACAGGCCTATACAGTACATGGAGAGCAGTGTAATATACAGGACTGCAAACACAAAGGGGGGGGGGGGGGGCGGTCAGCAGATCCCAATGCGCAGGTGCACGTTGCTTGTGGCTGCAAATATACATCTGAAAAACACATGGTGCAACAGCACTCTACAAACCAAAAGTAGAGTACAAAAGTATATTACATTGCAAATGCTATGCTATGCTAATAACTTAGAGATGCTTAGTAAATACATTTTGTGCACCTGCGCATTGGGATGTGCTGACCCCTCCCCCCCTTTTGTGTTTGTAGTATTATGTATAGGAGTTGTGGCTGACTCCTATGGTCGTGCACTCCTTTAGCCCCTCTTCTGCCTCACAGGCTGATTTTTAATTAGCATGAGTATATAGTCTGCTCAGCATGCATGCTGGTACTTGTAGCCCCTGGATTCAATGAAGGCCATTTTGGCACCACACAGATATAAATCAAAAGGGGCCCAGCATGCATGTGGGACCTGCACTTCCTGGATTTCATGGTCGCTGTTATGGCACCCAACAGGTGAGCTTTAGTGTTAGGACTCGTCTTATAGAGGTCGCCTTGGCGTGCGGCAGACGGGCTCAAATGATTTTGTACAAAATGTATTTGCTAAGCATCTCTAAGTTATTAGCATAGCATTTGCAATGTAATATACTTTAGTACTCTACTTTTGGTTTGTAGTATATGTTTTTCTAATATACAGGACTGAACATGGGGTGCAGTGTAATACATATGACTATACATGGGGTGCAGTGTAATATACAGGACTGTACATGGGATGCAGTATAATATACAGGAGTATACATGGGGTGCAGTGTAATATACTGAACTATATATGGGGTGCAGTATAATATAGAAGACTATACTGTACATGGGGTGCAGTTTAATATACAGGACTGTACATGGTGTGCAGTGTAACATACAGGACTATTCATGGGGTGTAGGGCAATATACAGGACTATACATGGGGTGTAGGGCAATATACAGGTCTATATTTGGGGTGCAGTGTAATATACAGGACTGTACATTGAGTGCAGTGTAATATACAGGATTATACATGGGGTGCAGTGTAATATACAGGCCTGTACATTGGATGCAGTGTAATACACAGATTATACATGGGTATACAGTACATGCAACATAGTATACAGGATTATTCATGGGGGGCAGTGTAATGTACAGGATTATACATGGGAGTGCAGTGTAATATACAGGACAAAAATTCAGATTTTTGCTATGGGGCCCAATGACTTTTATGTACGCCACTGCCCATAGGTGCTGCTCTACTCACCAGTTCTGTGACACCGTATGCTGGCGGCACAGACCCGCCTCCTGCTCTCCACCTTCGGGTGGGCCGCGTTTGTTAGGGTTGCTCTGTCACTCCATGCAGGCTGCTCTTACAGAGCCAGTGAGTGCGCACCTTAATCTTTCCCCAGCTAATGGTTACACTCCCTGGGTACTTAAGGCACTTTTTCCTATGGGAGGGTTCTTAAGCAATACTTTCTAGTTCACTAGTGTACTGCAAAGGTGTGCCATAGCTTGTTTACCTGTTCAGTGTATTGATGTCTGCCTGACTTCGGGATTTTACCCTGAGCTGTCTGACCTAACCTCTGCTTAACCTCCATACTGACCCTGAGCTGCCCGTCCTGACCTTGGATTTTTATTGAATTGCATGTACTCTGCCTGCCCTGGCCTTGGATTATCTGTGTCTAAAGTTTTTTTGTCTATTTCTTTGGTGCTCCATTACAGTGTCTCTTCAGTGTCAGCTTTTAACCACACAGAGACTACTCCAAGAGGTAGTGGCCCGGTGGCTCCCCTGCAGCAAAGTCTAGATACCTGTACAGGGGTTTAAAGGCTGAAGGATTGGGGGACTACTGATGTAACGCCCTTAGCAGTAGCTCTAAGCCCAAAGCGTTAAGTGGAAACAGTGGATCCACATCCAGTGTATTGAGACTGGTGTTTCTCATACAATCCTAATAGAAAACCCCGCTGGCATATGCAGCGTGCCCAGGAAAGCAAAGGAGGGCACAGGAGTGATAGTAGCAAGAATGGCGGTCATAATTAGTACTCACTCTGATGCTCTTCTGGGCCGTGCAGTGATGGGAGGGGTGCACCTTTCTTCACTTCGAGGCACATCGTGGTCTTGAGGTTCTCCTGCCTGAAGAAGCGAACAGCGAAACCCGGGTCGGGCTTTTTTATGCGCAAGTTTGTAACTTATTAATTGTAAGTATAATAAATTTCCTACCTTTGAAGATACCGAGGGTATTGCACCATCTGTCTTATTCCTTTTGAAGGTCCGGTGTTTGGATTCAGAGGTCGGATACTCAGCACGAGATCTGTGGACCAGCAGGAGGTGTTTGTGATCGTTCCTTCGCATAACCAACACGTTCCAGCAGTATTTGCCTCTTTTATTTGGGTTCGGAACTTGGTCATAGTTGTGTGAGATTTAGTATGCTACCTATGGATTAGTAGCAGGAGAACTGTGTTATCTACATATGAACATTCTGGTTCATTGAATTCCATCTTTGATAACTG
The DNA here is from genome assembly GCF_014858855.1 of Bufo gargarizans. Classification (NCBI taxonomy): domain Eukaryota; kingdom Metazoa; phylum Chordata; class Amphibia; order Anura; family Bufonidae; genus Bufo; species Bufo gargarizans. The sequence continues at coordinate 51,379,499 of NC_058084.1, read as the reverse complement.
GACCAGTTTCCCAATTTTCTGTATTTGCAGGAGTTAGTCACTGACATTTATTGTTTATTTAGAGCGAGGTTCCCGCACCTTTGGATCTTATATATTTAGGAGATTGAACCTACTCCCTTAAGGGCGCCGCTGCTGTTGTCCATTATTTCCATACCAGATAACATTATATATCTTTTTCTCTTCTATCTGGGCGTGTATGTCTCACCACTCTCCATGCCATCCAGAATCCTGATCCAAGAGGTCCTATCCATGCTGCTGCAGCCTCCATGCTCCTGCTGGACGCTACCTCTTAAAGGGCCAGTGTGTGTGCAACACGCCAGACCTGCAGGGTATAGCGAAGCGAGGTCACGGTTATGGGCAATCGAGGGTTGCTCACTGTACTGGAGAACCCTGGGCAGGCGCGTGGCAGTGAATGAGAGGTAGACACGGTTCCTCTGGGGCACACTCTGTATGTAGGGACCAGGCCTGATGGTGGATGAGGTGCCCTGGATGTTACATGTATTTTGAGTGCCTGGGGCAAGGTCCCTCTTGGATTCGTGACGCCAGTGCCTTTGACGGTGGCACACCAGTTGGTAGTTGGAATGAGTGAGGCACACAGATGGAATAGTGAACCAAACGTTACTTTACTGAACAGTCCAACTTTGTACATGCAGGTGGTACACAGTCTTTTAAATCACAGTTTCACAAGTAGGCTTTCTCCACAAAATGTCAGGTATTAATTATGCAAGATACGCAGAGGGTAAATTCACAAGCACTCAGAAGCAGGTTGTACCTTTCCTCAGAAATAGTGTACTGTTCTTTCTAGAACTCCTGTCTGGCTTTCTATCCCAAGGCCCGGATGCCTAAAGGGTGGCTTAAATCCTTGGTAATTATATCTTCCTCAGATATTGGATTCTTGCTTTACTTTCTACTGCATCTGCCCATCAGGGTTACTTATCTTTCCCTGGGATTTCCTTACTTGTTTGGTGGATGACTGTGGGTTTCTCCCAGGAGGTTCTGTCCTGCTACCGGGGTGTCTCTACTGAGCTAATCCTAGCCTCAGGAGCTTCAGGTGGACGAAGTAACTCCTCTAGTCCCCTGGAATGAACTACCTCTCCCCTGTCTGGGCCTTCCTATATATATCTAGGGCTCTTTGGCTCCCTCTAACGTCTGGGAGGCTAAACTACACCCTGACAGGCCTGACACCCAGCTAATACAGGGGAAAAACATGCACATGACATTCAATGCAATGAAACACATGAACCTGTGCAGTGCCCACCTTTACCTAGTGGGACACTACATACCCCCACGCTATAACGTTGCCCGTCCTCGGCGCAACATGGAGGGTCCGCCCATCTGGAAGCGGCAACCTGAAAGACAGATGAGAACATGCATATACAGTATTCACCACATTAACAATATAACAGTTGATAAATACACTGAAAGGAGTGGTGACAAGGGGCGTCGTTCTCTTCTCTCAGGATAATATAAGGGAACAGGGGCGCTGACCTGGCACAGCGTGTCAATAAACCAGGATAGTCCGTATGAAAAGTCCTTGGAGGCTCAAAGAAGAACATGAGTCCGTACCCAGGCTTGCAAAGGTTAAACAGGGGTTTCCCGTGAGGGGCTACCTGGGCCCATAATGTAGTCCCCAAACCTCACAGGTGGGTGCCCCCTGGTAGAACGGGTGGACCTTCTTACTGGCAGGGATTCTTCCTGCCTGGATTCAGGAAGGTCAGAGGAGCCCCCCGCCTCTGGAGCTTCTTCAGGAGCTCTCTGGGGTAAGTTGTCCTGAGGCTGAGGGCTAACAGGAACAGGAGCAGGAACCAATAAATTCAACCAAGGCGTGAGGGCCCAGTGGAGCGGTTCTTTATCATGGATCAAGTTCTCCATAGCCTGCATAGGGTCCATAGGTGGAGCCGGCAACTCTTCCTCGGAAAGCTCAGGTTCCATCTCCTCTGCCGCTGGTTCTCCTTCTATACAGGGTTTGAGGCGGTTCCTGTGAACAACTTGGGGACCTTTTCCTTCTCTGGAGACCTGGTAAATGTGGGCCGCAGCATTGGGTATGGCAGTAATAAGGTAGGGAATCCTTTCCCATTTGCTGTCCAACTTGCTGGTCCGGTGGTTGTTTTTCAACCACACCTTGTCTCCAAGAGCCAGGGGTTCCGCATGGGCTGTCTGGTTATATTCGTTTTGCTGGCGTTCCCGGACAGTTTCCATGCGTTCTTGCACGATCTCCTTGGCATTAAGAAGACGCCTTTGGTGCTCCACTACCCAATCAGTCTTGGGCAGTGGGTTGATCACATCCGGCACCTGTACCCCTAGGGAGTGATCCGCAGGCAATCTCCCTTGTCGGCCAAACATCAAATAGAACGGGGTGTAACCGGTGGAACAATGGATGGTGTTGTTGTAAGTGTACATAAGCTGCGGCAACAGAGTAGGCCAATCACCCCTCGTCTCAGGGGGTACTGCTCTCAGCATTTCAATGAGAGTCTTATTCATTTTCTCACAGAGTCCGTTACCTTGCGGATGATAAGCGGTGGTCCGGACCTTCTGGCAGTTGTGTAGCAGGCACATCTCATGAAACAGCTGTGACTCAAACGCAGACCCTTGGTCGGTGAGGATCCTTTCTGGGCAGCCGTAGGGCAACAAGAAATGCTTCCAGAACGCCTCTGCTGTGGTCTTGGCCGTCAGGTCTTTCACAGGCACTGCTACGACAAACTTGGTGAAGTGATCAATTATAGTCATGGCATACGTATACCCAGAGCGGCTCGGCTCCAACTTCACATGATCAATCGCGACAAGTTCTAAAGGAGCTGTACTTACAATAGGATGGAGAGGTGCCCTCTGGTCATGACGCTCAGTTCGCCCCACAGAGCAGGCAGTGCATTCTCTGCACCATTTCTCGATATCTTCTCTCATCCCAATCCAATAGAACCTTCTACGTATGGTGGCCTCAGTCTTTTGCACACCAAAGTGTCCGGACTGGTTGTGGTACATATCCAGTACCAGGCTGGCATCCCGTTATCTTGCACTTGAGCCAACACGGCCCCCAGGCCTCTTTTACTGGCATCTGTGTAGAGGTGGAATGGCTTCTGATAATCTGGGTAACCCAGAACAGGGGGTTCAGTCAACTTCTTCTTTAGGAGTTGGAAGGCAATTTCCCATTCTTCATTCCATTCAACAGGAATAGGAGTCTTTTGGCTCTTCTTTGGATGCCCCCTCAAGAGTTCCTGGATGGGATCCGCAATCTGTGCGAAATGCGGGATGAAACGCCTATAATACCCTGCAAAACTGAGAAAGCTTCTCACCTCTTTCACGGTCGTAGGAGTAGGCCAGTTACGGACAGCAGCAAGTTTATCAGGATCAGGCTGTACTCCTTCGGCACTGACAACGTGCCCGAGATATTTGACGGCTGGTTTCAGCAGGTGGCACTTGGATGGCTTGATTTTGAGGCCATATTTGGTAAGAACTTGAAACACCTCACCCAGGTGCTTTAGATGGTCCTCGTACGTCTTGAAGTATATAATGACGTCATCCAAGTATAATAGTACCGTCTCAAAATTCCTATGGCCTAAACAACGTTCCATCAGCCTCTGGAACGTTCCTGGAGCATTACACAGTCCAAATGGCATATAATTGAATTCAAACAGGCCCATAGGTGTAGTGAAAGCAGTCTTTTCTCGATCTTCTGGGGCCATGGGTACCTGCCAGTACCCACTGGTTAAGTCCAAGGTGGAGAAATAGGCTGATGACCCCAGGGAAGTCAAGGACTCCTCAATGCGTGGCAATGGATATGCATCTTTGTGGGTGATTTGATTAATTTTCCTGTAATCCACGCAGAACCTTATGCTGCCATCTTTTTTTCGAACAAGTACCAGGGGCGCAGCCCAGGGACTATGGCTGTCCCGGATTATATTAGAGTCTTTAATCTCTTGTATCATCTTTTTCACAGACTGATAGGTAGTAGGTGGTATGGGTCTGTGCCTCTCCTTAATAGGAGGGTGAGAGCCAGTGGGTATGGTGTGTTTGATCACACTGACCTCTCCATAGTCTGTGGAGTGTTTGCTGAAAGCCTGGTGGTGCTCCTTCACCAGCTTCAGGACTCCCTCTATTTGCTCCTTTGGGGTGGATTCGTCCCCCACATGTAGTTCTTCCCACCAGGATGCCGTTGGGGTGCTGCTGTTCTGCGCGGTCTGGAACGCCTCCGCGGCAGGCAGACGGATCACATCCTGGAAAGACACCTGGAAAAGCTGAGCAACGGGGCAGTGTTTAAAGAGAGTAACGGGATGATCACCAAAGTTGATTAAACGAACAGGCACTTTACCTTGAGACACGGTCACCAGGCTCTTGGCTGTCCGTACGAAAGGATGATCCTTAATAGGAATAGGTTCCACTAGGGCTTGATAGTCCTGGCCCTGGATCCCTAATACAGCACGGCACCACAGGATGATCTGGGAATTTGGAGGCAAAATCACCGGCCGGTTATCCCGGATCCGGACAGTGCAAATTTCTCCTTTCTTGTTGGCGAACCTTTGTTGAGCGCACAGCACGCTAATAGTTTTCTGAATAACTCTTCTGGAAGCAGGTGAGGCGGACGATATGGTTTGATTCAATGCTTCAAGCACTTCGGAGTAACAATTTTTAAGAACATTAGTCCCTAAGATCACAGGGTGTCCTCCTTTACCTCCGGCTTGTACCACAATCACGCCTTGCTGTGGCAGGGTGGCTTCTCCCACCTGAAGAGTAGGTTCCCAATACCCATGCACTTTCACTGGCTTACCGTTGCTAGCGATGATATCTAGCCAGGACTCTGGTGGCTGGGTGAGGAGACTTGGATCCCAGAACTTGTCGAAGGCAGGCCGTTGAATGGTGGTGACCTGTGACCCAGTGTCCAACAGGGCTTCAAAGGGTATCCCGTTGATACATATATTAATTTTCGGATGGGATCCTACATACTTAGGCATCCAGTTTGGATCCTTTGGACCTACTGTTCTACCTCCCAAGGGGCGGTCCTCTGCCTCAGGGGTTACCCGTTTAACTGCCAGCACATTGATTCAGTATGTCCATATTTCTTGCAGTGATGGCAGACAGGCTGTTTTCTACTTCTGGGCCGGTACTTCAGTCGCCCATCAGGCTCTTTTGGATATACATCTCCATATGCAGGTGGGAGCCTTGGAGGAAAAGGACCTTCATCTTCTAGTAACAATGGTCTCTCCCACTCCTCTATCTTCTTGCATACCTTCTCTAGACTTAGAGTAAGATAGTTCACTTGCTCCATTAGTGCTGCCACTACATCCGTGACTGGAGCTTGGGTGGCTTGACCGACTCCTGCAGACCCCACATTAACAGTCTTTGGCTGACAAGCCTGGGGTTCAGGGAAGGTTGCTGGCCCTGGAGCAGGGTTCTGGCCTAGTATGCTGATGGCCAATTCTTTAAAATCCAAGAATGTACAGTGAGGGTGTTGAGCTGACAACATCCGTAGCCCTTTAAATGCTCAGTACTTATGCCTGCAATGAATTGCTCTCTAAGAGTCCGGTCCTAGTCCTCAGCTTCTTTAGGATCCACTTGGACTACAGCTCTCAGCGTCTCCTGTAAGGACAGGGCAAAATCATGGAGCGACTCTCCAGGCTGCTGCTTTCTGCTGAAGAAATGCATTTTAACTTCTGACACCGTTCTGGCTTCAAATGTGGTGCCCAAACGTTCAAAGATCTGTTCCAGGCTACTTTTCTCGGAACGGGGTCATGACATTACTTCCCTGCGGGCGGCCCCTTCTAACTGAGCTAGGAGGATCTCCATTTGCTGCTCAGCATTTATGGGATAAAGCCGGAACAAGGCCAGTATCTGTTCCCTGAAGTCTTTTAACTTGTGAGCTTCCCCTGAATAACGTGGGAACCAGGGGGCCCCGAAATAGTACGGCATGGTTAGCGGCATCAGGCTGGGCGATTTCCTCAGCTGCGGACATGGTGTTGCTAGGTGGGTATGGCCCTTTAAATGTAGCGGAGCGGATCGGAGCGGCAATGGCAGTAACTTAAACTTTTTTTTTTCAGACAAGTCGTTGGTGACTAGCGGGGGTCCCTCCGGTGCCCTGGCAGGGGTCGGGAAGCTCCCAGTAAGGTAAGTGGAGAAGCCGGCAAAAGTTTTTGAAGTCGGTACTCACTCCGGTGGTGCTCGCTCCAGGTCTCGCGAGATGCGCAGCTACGGGCGTCGGATGTCCTGCGTACCGCGTCAGCAGGTGGGCGCGGCCTCTCGTAGCTCCGGGACTCAGGTAGGCGGCGTTCTTCTTCCTCGTTGGCTGGGCGATGGCTCCGCCTGATTCTTTTCATGCCAAAGTCCTCTTTTTCGCGCCAAACAGCTTCACGAGGCGCACTTGTAATCCGATCAGGTTAAGTGGGCAATATGGCTGTCTATTCACTGACAGCAAGCGGTGACTTAAATCGGCAGCAAACAGTCTATACAATGCAATCTTCACACCGCAATTATCACAGTTCACTTTGGCCCAGCAATTTTCAATAAAACAATTAGGGCTTGTCACTTTAAGGCAATTTACAGAACACAGTTTTTGTATCCGCAATGGCGCAGGAATATTCGTATCCTGTTCGTGACGCCAATTTATGCAACACGCCAGACCTGCAGGGTATAGCGAAGCGAGGTCACGGTTATGGGCAATCGAGGGTTGCTCACTGTACTGGAGAACCCTGGGCAGGCGCGTGGCAGTGAATGAGAGGTAGACACGGTTCCTCTGGGGCACACTCTGTATGTAGGGACCAGGCCTGATGGTGGATGAGGTGCCCTGGATGTTACAGGTATTTTGAGTGCCTGGGGCAAGGTCCCTCTTGCATTCGTGACGCCAGTGCCTTTGACGGTGGCACACCGGTTGGTAGTTGGAATGAGTGAGGCACACAGATGGAATAGTGAACCAAACGTTACTTTACTGAACAGTCCAACTTTGTACATGCAGGTGGTACACAGTCTTTAAAATCACAGTTTCACAAGTAGGCTTTCTCCACAAAATGGCAGGTATTAATTATGCAAGATACGCAGAGGGTAAATTCACAAGCACTCAGAAGCAGGTTGTACCTTTCCTCAGAAATAGTGTACACTGTTCTTTCTAGATCTCCTGTCTGACTTTCTATCCCAAGGCCCGGATGCCTAAAGGGTGGCTTAAATCCTTGGTAATTATATCTTCCTCAGGTATTGGATTCTTGCTTTACTTTCTACTGCATCTGCCCATCAGGGTTACTTATCTTTCCCTGGGATTTCCTTACTTGTTTGGTGGATGACTGTGGGTTTCTCCCAGGAGGTTCTGTCCTGCTACCGGGGTGTCTCTACTGAGCTAATCCTAGCCTCAGGAGCTTCAGGTGGACAAGGTAACTCCTCTAGTCCCCTGGAATGAACTACCTCTCCCCTGTCTGGGCCTTCCTATATATATCTAGGGCTCTCTGGCTCCCTCTAACGTCTGGGAGGCTAAACTACACCCTGACAGGCCTGACACCCAGCTAATACAGGGGAAAAACATGCACATGACATTCAATGCAATGAAACACATTAACCTGTGCAGTGCCCACCTTTACCTAGTGGGACACTACATGTGCACTCCCAAATCCTTCTCAACTGAATAAATGAAGATCCCTGGCTATTTAAGGCACCCTTTGCCTGGCAGGTGTACCTTAAATACCCAGGACCTTCAACATAAATACAGTGATACATCTCCTGATTATAGCTATATTATAAAAGTGCCTGTCTGCAGCCGCCACTAGGGGGAGTTCAATCCATGGAATATTACACAGCTGCTATTTATATCCATGGAAGATGTAAAAATCATTTTGCACTGACCCCTCCACTCCTTGTGGTGACTGCCAAAAAATTTAATGAAAACACGTGTAAAATGTAGTGTGAAATGCCACCAAAAGAACATTTGTAAACATTTCATGACCACCCCACCCCACCCTTTCACCCCCATAATTGTAGTGTGGCAGCACTATTACTGCCCCCAGAAAAAAGTTGTGATGGGACAGGGAAATATCTCCTTAGGTCTCATACACATGGCCATTGTCGACTGGTGCCCGTGCCCGACTGGTCCACAATGCATGGGTACCGACCATGTACCCGCCATATGCGGTCACAGACCTGAATGGGGTCAGAAATCCGCAACCGACGGACCGCATCGCAAAAAAGTAGTGCATACACTACTTTTTTTCAGTGAAAGAAGCACAGACAGAAAACCCACGGAAGCACTCTCTAGTGCCTCTGTGGGGTTCTGTGCTTCTGTTCCACACGGCACCTTTCGGATTGCGTACCCGCTGTTTGCATGGGGCCTTACTTGGTTCCTTCTTGCACCCTAAGAATGGTAAGCTAACAGGGATTGCATGTATTTGATGCTATTGCATATGTAGTGAAAATTCTTCTCTTGATTATTATCATTATCAGCCCCCATTTATTCAGCATCACTTACAGTATTACACATCACCCTACATACAGCTATTTAGGAGTAATATAGGGGTGGGACAGTTACAAAACTTGGAGCAGTATAGATGTAGAATATGCAATTAGTTACAAATTGCAATACAGGATATTGCAAAAACCTGTTGTAGTACCCAATCCTATCCTCTAGAGGGCAATGTTGCTCAAGTTTTAAAATGCACTTTCATTTGTTTTGTCCACATCAATTTTCGGTATGTGTCCTAACTGCTGTGCACAGTGACTACGGAGGCATATTGGACATTAAGTGACATTTTATTATTGCAGTATTAATTACAGGACCATACACTGTAAAAACAGAGGATGTACAAGTTTTAGTGATACTGTCTAGTTTGCTATATAGCTCTAGATAAACAGATGCTTCTCGTGTACAAATGTGTGGTAGTTATTAGTCTAATGCTTTATCTCTGTATAGGAGATGAATGAATCGATTCTAAACTAATCGGATTTGTTGTGACTTTCACACAAAAAAATCTGAGGTCTTTGTGATTCACTTCGGTAAAATTGCATAAAAAGGGCGTCCATCGCCATTTTACTGTGACTATTGGCAGGGAAAACCATGAGGGAGAAAGAAGATGGAGGCTTACATGGCACTGGAAGGAAGTAGGGAGGACCTGCCCTGGTTCAGAGACTGAAAGCAACAAACACAAGCCACTAAAGTAGTGAGATAGGGACACTAAAAGCAGGGTATACGGAGAGAATGAGGAGATATAAGTTGGCATATTTTAGGACTGTTAGGAAAGCATGAGGGAGTGAGGGACTGGTTATCCAGTTTTGTGTTTAATACAGCTGCTGGCAACTAGTTCTGCATTACAAAACCATGCAAGAAAACTCATTTTCTGTATATGAACAATCAGTAGTTTTTTTTTTATCTTAAGTTTTTAGAAGAATATCCGCACGATATATGTGAGTAAAATAAATAATGCCACTTTTATACCCGTGTTATTAAACGGGTATTTGGAGCAAATGCAATACTGCAATAACACTATTTTTATAGCCTTGTTACTATATGCGTTGCATATTAAAAACAAGATAATGGGTAGTTACAGCAAAAGCAATATTGCAATAATGCCATTTTTATAACCGTGTTATTAAACACATTAAATATTACTTCAAGATAACAAGTAGTTTCAGCAAAAGCAATACTGCAAGAAGACCATTTTATACCTGTGTTATTAAACACATTTTATTTTTACTGCTGTGTTGTATTACTGCAAAACACTGAGTAGTTGAAAGACATTTTACTGGAAAAACTGCATTGTTACCCCAAAAAATTGTCAATACCAGTGTGCAGTGTGCATTTGGAAGAGGATGGAAATTGAATTGTACCTCTGTCTTTAAATTACAGAAAAAACCTGCAATCTTGATAGTACAGTTCAATAATTTGTGTGTTAAACTTTTGACCTTTATTTAGGCATTTATAGACATCATAAAAAAATTACCTGGAAAAATTGCCTTGTCATCCAAGAGTCAGAATGTAGGTAGTAGCAGCAGTGGCAGCACCAGCCATCTGGCCAGTGGTAGTAGTTGGCCACAGTTCTCCATGGCTTCCAATAGGCACCACATAATCGTTGAGGACAAAGAGGATGAGATTGTGGACTGGATTGTGGTCTCATTCCTCCTTTCTGTCACAGCAGGATGATGTGGATGTCGCCTCTGAGTCTAACTCTATGCCTTGGAGCAAGGGGTCACAGTATTTCTTATGCTCCTCCTCCCTGCAACCCCAGAGAAGCCTTTCAGTTGCATCATATCTGTCTTCACTGTCCCCTCCAACTGGGACACCTTCTTTTTTCCTAAGAAGATGTAAGTTGTGTTAGAACAGTCAGGAGGAGATGCTGGTGGAGGTGGGGGACTACATGCATATCTGTGTTCATGGTGATGGTTTTAGTAGTGGTACTTGTAGCCACAGTGGTGGCAGTAAGGGCAATAGTAGCAACAGCAGCACTCGGGGCAAATTCAGAGCAGGGAAATGGAGGGGAGCAAGGAGCTCACAATGACACAGTCTGATACAAATGGCAGGGTGAGTAATGAAAAGACAATAACTGTATGTTGGACAGGACCTGGGAGCAGGATCGAGGTGCTGATGAGGAGGTAACATCAGAGGAGGAGGCTGGTGGTATCTACCAGTGTACAAAACATTACGTTTGTAAAAATTTGTCACAGATCTACAGACACTTATACAGAAGGGAGAACTTGTGTTTCCATCCATCGTTGCTTGTCACTGTTCATCTGAACCATACAAGGAGAACTGTTACTTTATCGTCTGTGGAAAGATTTGCCAGGGCAGTGGTGGAAAAAGGTGCCACAGGACAATTGCAACGTGCCGGTCCACAGGGGAGTACACGTGAGGTTCACGGTGGGCCAAAAGGGTACAACAGTTCATTGGTTACTCACGGTTAGCAGATCCCCCCTGGGCCAGCAGTGAAGGGGAGAACAGCACTGGATTCTCCGGGGCACACTCTATTACAGGGCACACCGGCCAGGTGGTGATCGAGGTGCCCTTGATGGTGATTGGGTTTCTGAGTGCTTGTGCGGCTGGGCCCCTGGATTAAGTAATGTCGTGACGCCAGCACCTTGATGGTGCAAAATGGTGAGAGTAGTGGTAGTATGGAGATAGAAGGATGAGGCAGGTTTGAATCAGACTCAGAACTTTACTGTAACCAGGATCTTGTCAACAGTTTACATCCAGTTATGAAACAGTCTCTGATAAACACGCAGGTTGGATGTGATGAATCCCAGTAACAGGCTGTACATGTATTTATGTCTCAGGCTATAGTAGGTAGTGGTGTACTCACTGTTAATCAGCTCTTTGCCTTGCTTCGGTCTCAGTAGAGGTAGTTCAAGTCTTTTATCTTCTACACAAGTGATGCAACAGAAATCTTATCTGTCCTTGAAATAATGGTGAGGCTGCCGGAAGCTAATAAATCCTTCACATAGATACAAAGGCACTTAGAGCCTAGAATAATGCCTTTGTCCTTCCTTTGTATTTTCCACAATAAACTTAGCAAAATCCACTTGATACTCCGGAAGAGTAGATGGTAGAATACAGACTTCACCTCTGCCTATTTTCCTGGCTTGACACAGAGGTATAAATTGGCTTCTCTGGGCCGTGGAGCTCAAGAGAGAGCAGAGAGGAGAGGGGTCCTCTCCTTCCCCCTTGCTTCTCACTCCATCTCCTTCAACCTTCTCACTCTAACTCCAACTCTTACATTTTAACAACTTACTAACTAGGCCTGAACTCAGCTACTGTGTATATATATATATATATATATATATATATATATACTGTGGTGCTATCCCCATCTTGTGGTGGAATGTGTGTAGTGCACCTGACAGCCTGGTAACAGGGATTTCACATAAGAATGAAATACAGCATGATACAACATATGACAAAACAAGCTTTTGCAGTGCCCACGTACACTAGTGGGACGCTGCATACCCCCCTTGTTTAATATGTGTCGCCCTCGACACATTCTTGATGAAGTCTCCTGAAAGATATAAAGAAAAGAAGAAGCATGAATGCATAAAGAACAGTACCATAACCCAATTCTTGTAGTCTCTTCTTTTAGCTGAAAGAGAAATAGGTTAGGCATATAGATATAAATAACAAACAGTATGAAAATACACCTTATAGAAATACACATTAAAAAAACGCAATAAATTATGTGAATCATAACGCAAAATTGGGATGTGGGACGGCCTTTCTTCTGAACTTGCCGGTGACACATATGGGCATTGATCTCACAAACATAATATAAAGTCCATGGCAAAGTACAACCAAGTCTTTAGAATATAAAACTTTTTAGTGCAGCATAATAATGAAAGTGCAAAAAGTCTGTTGACTTGTAAACATAGGAATTGCATAGAAATAAGCACAGAAAAATGTCTTTCTGGGTACATGGCTTAAACTATTTGATAGTCCTGTTGCATAACCCTCATCAACCTGAAGAGGGAATAGGAAGGCAAAAAAAACTGGGACAGAAAAAAAACAGGTCAGAAGGGATTCTAGAAAATTTCTAAAAGGGACAGCAGGCTGAGCAATGACTTGGAGAAACTGTCACTGTGTCATAGAAAAGTGACAACAGTCCATGCTGGGTAACAAAGAAGGACTCCCTAGTGGCACAGTCATTGTATGGATCGGGCAGCAGAAATGATTTTTCCGCACTTTTCAAGGTGCAGCACTCTATTTTTCCCGCGAACAGGGTGTTTTGCAGGATGATGGAGCCATAAATTAGACAAGAAGGCCTCCGGCGGCCATTTTAGGTTCAAGGTCAAATTCAATTCAGTCACAGCAAGCAGTTCTAGTGGCACAAAAATATGCGATTTTTCGAGTTCCAACAGTGCTATTTCAAAGTAGACAATTGGCACTGTACATCCATGCAGTTTTTAAGTAGTTTAAACAGTTCTTTAGCCTAATAAAACAGTCAAACAAATGGGGCTCATTCACATAAGGCACAGAGGATATGAATCCTGTTCTATGAGGCACAGAGGATATAGATCCTGTTCGTGACACCAATTTTATTTGCAATGTGCCGGTCCGCAGGGGAGTACACTTGAGGTTCATGGTGGGCCGAAAGGGTACAACGGTTCATCGGGTACTCACGGTTAGCCACTCTATTACAGGGCACACCGGCCAGGTGGTGATCAAGGTGCCCTTGATGGTGATTGGGTTTCGGAGTGCTTGTGCGGCTGGGCCCCTGGATTAAGTAATGTCGTGACCCTAGCACCTTGATGGTGCAAAATGGTGAGAGTAGTGGTAGTATGGAGATAGAAGAATGAGGCAGGTTTGAATCCAACTGAGAACTTTACTGTAACCAGGATCTTGTCAACAGTTTACATCCAGTTATGAAACAGTCTCTGATAAACACGCAGGTTGGATGTGATGAATCCCAGTAACAGGCTGTACATGTAGTTATGTCTCAGGCTATAGTAGGTAGTGGTGTACTCACTGTTAATCAGCTCTTTGCCTTCCTTCGGTCTCAGTTGAGATAGTTCAAGTCTTTATCTTCTACACAAGTGATGCAACAGAAATCTTATCTTAACAGTGAGGCTGCCGGAAGCTAATAAATCCTTCACCTTGATACAAAGGCGCCTAGAGCCTAGAATAATGGCTTTGTACTTCCTTTGGCTTTTCCACAATAAACTTGACAAAATTCACTTGCTACTCTGGAAGAGTAGATGGTAAAATACAGACTTCACCTCTGCCTCGCTTCCTGGCTTGACACTGAGATATAAATTGGCTTCTCTGGGCCATGGAGCCCAAGAGAGAGCTGAGAGGAGAGGGGTCCTCTCTTTCCCCCTTGCTCCTCACTCCATCTCCTTCAACCTCAACACTGTAACGCCAACTCCTACATTTTACCAACTCCCTAACTAGGCCTGAACTGAGCTAAATATATACTGTAGTGCTATCCCCATCTAGTGGTGGAATGTGTGTAGTGCACCTGACAGCCTGGTAACAGGGATTTCACATAAGAATGAAATACAGCATGATACAACATATGACAAAGCAATCTTTTGCAGTGCCCACGTACACTAGTGGGACGCTGCACAATGTAACGAGAAATAGAATACAATGGCATATATTATTACTATTATTAAAGGGTTTGTTTGTCTAGAATATGCCATCAAAGTCAGATACAGTAGGTGTGGGTTCCACCTCTGGATAGGAGCTCCGTACAGTATTAGAATGTATTTGCTCCTATGACCCGAAGTTATTGCTTTGCGAAGTCTGGTGAGACTTTGTCCAATATGTAACTTCATAAATTAATTTGTACTGTAAAAAACCATTTCCCGAACTCGGGTTCAGTCCCATGGTACCACTTGGAACCAAACCCAAGTTCGGGAAATGTTTTTTTGCACTACAAATTAATTTATGAAGTTATTACCCAAAGTCTTGCGAGACTTCGCAAAGCAATAACTTCGGCTCATAGGAGCCAATATATTCTAATACTCCGTACAGTATTAGAACTAAGTTTTATTCAAATCGACTTCGGATGTTTCATCCGAAGTCGATTAGCTCTTTCCTAATCGTGCTCAAAACAAATGACAGACGCATGCCACCACTTAAATGGACAACCTAATCTAAAACATAACTTTTAATAGTATCATTGTATAAAAATAAGTAACTCAAATGGTAAATCAACAACTAGTTCTCAAGGCAGAAAAAGGAGCAATGTCACTCAGTCTGTAGATTACTAGCAGTTATATCTAGCAGTCAAACCATTGAGGATCAGGATGGGATCAGGAGGCTGCCCATAATTGCCCCTATTCAATCTGGTTGTCCAGGCGGGCGAGGTGATGGCCCTGTAAGATCCTGGAGTGTCCCTACCAGCTACCTACAGAAGAACCCTACATTTGGTACTAGGAGTGGAGGATAATCCTTGCCTGTATGTCAATGGCCCACAAAGAAGCTGGATCTCATGGGTCCTCCACTAGTTATGTTTTAGTTTAGATTGTCCTTCCAGTGGTGGCATGCTTCTGGTCATTTCTTCTTACCGTTTTTTAGACAGATTTAAATATGAAGAAAAGACGGACACCGCTGAATAAAAATGTGGTGCTTTGTTTTTGTCACAGTAGTGTCACGGTCTCTGTGTGGTTCACTGTGTCACGGGTTCCATGTTGCTCACTGTTGTGCTCTGGCGTACTGGCTGCGGTTATTGCCGTGTATGCCGGTTGCCAGGGGCGACGTGTAGTTTTGATAGCCTGTGTGTGCACTGCTCCTTGAATGCTTGCTCCATCCCTGCCTGGTGCTTGTGGGGTTAAGATCTTGGTCTGGGTGTGGTCTCTAGGTGCTATTTAATCCTGTTGCTGTAGGCCAGGGTGTTAGTTGTTTTCCAGCCCTTGTTACCTTGGTTTCCTTCTACCCAGTCTGTGTAGCCACCTTGTAAAACATACTGTCATGTTCTAGTGAGGATCCAACTGACCCCTAGAACATATTACCATGAAGAATACACAGAGAAATAACAGTGAGTTGGAAATTGGATCTGCAGGTATGTGGCCAAGTGCACCAGGACCATCCTTGAGGTGCAACCAGTGAGCTTCGGCTAAGTTTATCCCTATCATCTGGGGCTCTGTGAAGAACAGGGCTCACTGGGTTTATGCTCTCTGGGTTTGGCCCCAAGTAAAACCGGTTGTTCACTTTATTTATATTGATGACATATCTTCAGGATGGGACATCGAAATCAGATTGGCGGGGGTCTGACACCCAGCACTTCCACTAATCAGCTGTTTGAAGAGAATGCCACACTCCTCTGACTCCTTCATTGTTTACCTTCTCGCCATTGCAACTACAGCGGTGAGCAGGTGTAATTAGGGGCAACACGTCAGCTACGATGGGCCGATGGGGGTAGTAGTAGTTTTACTCATGGTTAGCAGAGCCTACCTGGGCCGGCGTGCAACGATGGAGAAGACAGCACTAAATCTTCCGGGTCACTTTCCAGTACAGGGATCACCAGCCAGATGGTAGTTGAGGTGCCCTTGATGGTATATAGGTGTTTAGGGTGCTTTTGGGGCTGGGACCCCAGTTGTTCGTGATGCCAGCACTGTTAGGTGCAAAGGCGGTTGGTGGAAAAGATGAGGAGTCAGTTGTAGTAAAATAGTTGAACTTTTACTTAAATCACTTGTCTCCAGGTAGTCAGTACAGTTCATTTATATGGCATAAAGATATAACTCAGATATTGGTTTAGCTGTAATCCCTGTAACAGGCTTGGCAATTGTAATTTGAGGAGTTTTCCTTTCTTTCTATATTTGTCTAGACTTTGCCCGCACTCTAGCACTCAGGTACTGGATATAATAAACTTCTTACTGGTCAGTAGCAATCCACAGGGCAGCTCCCTAACGGCAGGCATCAGTCCATTCTTTGGAAAGGATGCTCACTGAAGAATTACGGTCCACTATGTCCATAAAGGCATGTGGTAAAGAATAATTCTGCGCACTAATCATCCAGCTGTGTCCAGGTACTTTTAGGTTCCTCCAGGTCACTGGTGCTTGTGAAGTCCATTGGCAAATTTTGCTCTAACCTCCACTAGACTTTTTTTGTATCCAGACGTAGACTCACTGGTCCGTGCTATGCTGCTGTAATACTGTTCTCTATGCTCCTTTAGCTTAATCGGAGCCAAGGGGCTAAAATAGCAGCTACATTGTGGACTAGACCTGTTCTGCTCCTCCATTACCTTCCTTCCTTCTCCTCTGTTGTTCTACACTGATCTACTTCCTCTCTGTATTAGCAAACCCCAGGATATATATATATGGATGTAACAACACTCTAACAGTCTGTTAATAGGAATTACAGGTATATACAGAAACACATTTGATAAGCATATACAAAAGTTTGAAGTGCCCATGACCATTACTGAGTGGGACACTGCACTTCCTATACACTTGGATGGGGAGTAGGTGTGAATAGAAGTGAATGGGACGGCTTAGGTGTAATTATACTGCTAATCACTGCAGTTGCGACTGTGAGCAAGAAAACAATAAGGAGACGGCAGTGCGCACAGGAGCGTGGCCTTCTCTTCAAACAGATGATCGACAGGGGTGTCGGGAGCCGGACCCCTGCCGATCTGATATTGATGACCTATCCTGAGGAAAGGTCATCAATATAAATATAGTGGACAACCCCTTTATGGCCAGACAGTAGTCATACTATATATACAGTACTAGCCAAATTTCTGGACACATATTTTAAATTCCAAGGTTTTTATTGTGTTTTTTACATTGTAGATTTATATTGAATACGAGAGAATCTAAAATACAAAACATATTCTGGTTTGCTTAACATCTTGGTGGCCAATTTCTTTTTTAAATGATTGTATTTTACTCACTTTGGGCTAGATTTTTATTTATTTTTTTCAATTGGCCTTTATTTTTTTATTTTTTTTACATTTTTAGTTGTACAGTTTTCACGTTCAGTTAATCTGTAGAGTATCTTGCGTGCACTTTTACACCAAACTCTACAGGTTGCTACTCTGATGGCTCGATCTATAGCCCTAATCCTTGAACTCCTGCCAGCTCATAAACACTTATTATAGCTAAATGCTTATCAAACTTATAAGAATATGGCTAAGGCTACTTTCACACTAGCGTTCTATTTTCTGGTATTGAGATCCGTCATAGGATCTCAATACCGGAGAAAAACACTTCCGTTTTGTCCCCATTCATTGTCAATGGGGACAAAACGTAACTGAACAGAACGAAATGCTCCAAAAAGCATTCCGTTCCGTTTGGTTGTGTTCCCATACCGGAGAACAAGCTGCGGTTTACTTACCGTCCAGGGAAGCGGAGCAAGATGGATTTCTAGCTAATTGCAATATTAAATGGTGCGATTAGAAAGTGCAATTTGTACTGCAAAAAACAAGCCCTCATACAACTATGTGAACAGAAAAATAAAAATCTAAAGTTATCATCGTAATGTGCCCCAGGAGATCTCTTCTCCTCCTCCTTACTGTCCTGGCTGTAAGACAACTGGCTGGAGCATGAGCCTCCTCCCCTCTGCTCTGTGTGTAGTAGCACAAAAAGATTGATAATCTCCGCCCTCGTTTGCTAAGCCACACCCCTCAGCTTAAAATGGACTAAACTAGCGTAGGATTAGCCTCTTTGTTCCCTGCAGTATTTCTACATGACAATTTGTTTCTGAAACTTGCAGAAAATCCCACAAACGGACTGACAGTGAGAAAAGACTGTCTCTCATTTCCTTTTCTCATTTATTTCTGGGTTTAGTCTTCTCTTATAGAGGACCTGTCACTTCTTCCTGTATGTCTTTTCTAGTAAATACTTGCATTCCTCATGCAGTGACAATTCTGGAACATCTATTTTTACAGCTCTGCATTATCAGTTTTTTGAAAAATTATGACAACTAGGTCAGTACTGACAATTCTCAGCCAATGTAAGGACACATCATATTATCAAGGGAAATGGTAATATCTACAGCTCTGGCAAAAACATTTGAGACTGACAACAAGCTTTGTTTTCACATAACTAGCTTTTTTGGATCTTTTTCACAGATATTTCTATGGTACAGTGGAGTACAATTATAAGCATTTTTTTTTTTACTTTTATTGATAAATACATCAAGTTTATGCCAAGACTCAATATTTCCAGAGTTGACCTTTCTTTTTTGTTTGCCAACCAACCTTTTGTGAATTGACCACATGTTCTCAATAGGATTGAGATCTGGGGAGTTTCCTTCCCATGCAGACAACATTTCAATGTTTTGGTCACTGAGCCACTTGGTTATCACTTTTGCCTTGTGACATGGTGCTCCATCATGCTGGAAAAAGCATTGTTCGTCACAAAATTGCTCTTGGATGGTTGGGAGAAGTTGCTCCTGGAAGGTTGGGAGAAGTTGCTCCTGGATGGTTTGGAGAAGTTGCTCCTGGATGGTTTGGAGAAGTTGCTCCTGGATGGTTTGGAGAAGTTGCTCTTGGATGGTTGGGAGATGTTGCTCTTGGAGGTTGTTTTAATCTCATTCTTTATTCATGGCAGTGTTCTTGAATGAGAAGCAACTAACAAGTGCATGATAACCTGTCTCTGGATGTCACGTCATGCTCCAATTTTAACTGTGTGGTGTAATTGTGTTCTCAAATTTTTATCAAGGCGTGTAACTATTGGAATAATTTTTAAGGGAATCTGTCACCAGTTAAGTGCACTGAGGACAGGCCCAATCTACTCTGTGCCCCCTTGCTCTTCCTACCCCCTCTGCTAGCTCCTCCCCCTCTTTTTTGAATGACAGGTCAGGTGAGATGACTTGCAGGAACTTGGCTCTGCCAATCAAGGAGAAAAAGGGTCTGGCAGAGGAAGCAGGAGAAGCAAGGATGCACAGAGTGGCTTGGACACTCACTTGGTGCACATAACTGGTCATTTGCATATGGATTTAAAGGGGAATTCCCCTTATTTTAAGTCATCCCCTACCCATAGGATTCGATTGGTAGGGTTTGCACATCTGGAACTCCCACCGATCACGAGAATGGGTGCATTGTATCCTATAGAGCCCCCCAAAATGAACAGAGAGGCTGGTTGGGTACTGTATATGCATGTCTGCTCCATTCATTTCTATAGGAGTGCTGGAGACAGTCACCTACAGTGCTTCTTTTATCTACAGAACTCCTATAGAAACAGATAGAGCAGCTGCATGTCTGCCTGACCAGCCTCTCTATTCATTTCTGAGGGCTCTATGGGGTACGGGGCTCCTGTTCTCTTAATCGGTGGGGTTCTCAGCAGTAGGATCCCCACTGATCTAATAGTTATCCCTTATCCTGTGGATAGGGGATAGCTTACTATTTATGGAATACTCCTTTAAAGCTATTTTTTCATAAAGAAGCAAAAGATCATTAAGGCTAGTTTCAGACTGCCATTAGTAGTTCCGGCAGAAAACAGCCTGCTGGAGCTCTCTGGATCTGGCATTGCCGGATGACACCAGAATATGATGAGGTCCGACAGAGGCCGGGACAAAAACCGATGTGTGCACCTCTCTATTCTTTATCCTGGCCTGCTTTGGGTAGATGTTCTGTTTTTGGCCTTGCCCTGTCCTGGTTGGTACTTGCTCTAGGACAGGCCAAGCTCTCACATTTTACATGTTTGCTGGTTAGAATCAAACTGGTTTAGACTGGCTGATTAGACTGACTAAAATGTGCTCTATGTAGAGAGGGTGACACCAGCCCCATCTAGTGGTGGCTGAGAATATGGTCTATTAATACCTTGTGCATACATACAGTATACAATAAAGCACAATCTAGAATGTAAAACCAGAAGCGTCTTTGAGCCATTCCACCTGAAACCATCTTATCCCTTTCCCTATGGAGCGATGCTGCTGCCTACAATGGTCATCAAAGTGGCGGGATCTCGGCCAGTACACTGGATGACGCAAGAGTCTTACAGGGTGGGTCAAGCAACAGCTGTGGAGGGGTTATGTGAGAAGAAGACAGACCGGCCTGGGCACTTACTGTACAGCCCAAACGCCGCCCATGGCCACTTGCGAGCCCTCATTTACATATGAATAAAACAGTGTTTTTGTCCTTTGGTGAACATTAAAACAAATGGACAAATGGTACCATTTGACTGATCTATAGTTATGCTACAGCGCTATGTCAGCGGTGTATAATGGGAAACTGTGGTGATAGACTCCATTTAAGAAAACCCCTTATCAGTGTAATTAGATACAGGGCAGGGTTGAAGAAAATCGTAGCATTACAGTATGTTGAACATGTTCTATCCTGTAGAGCAAGAAAGCAGAGCAGATTGATGTATAGTAAATGATGTAAAAAATGTTAAATAAATTATGAATAATGCATTTAATAAATAATGTATTCCTTATTGATTTTAATCCAGGCTGCCTCTGAGTCTAGTGGACGGTCCAGCTCTATCCCATCAATTCTACTAATGTTAGGCTACGTGGGCACACCATCCTGTTGACAAGGAGGATAAAAATATTGAATTGTCAATATATTTCTATATTTCCAGGAGGAATAACAGAGGAATGTTACAACACAGAGATGCTATGATACATTCTTATATTCTAAAGAAACTCTCTTCTTCTTAAAGGTATTTTAGACATGGATGGCGTATAGCTAGGACATGTCATCAATGTCAGACAGGTGCAGTACCACCTCTGTTACCTGCTCCTATATCCGGACCAGGGCCCTCAAAGTGAGGGACAGCACACTGCGCATGTGCGGGGTTACCTCCATTCATCTCTATGGGAGCTCTGAAATTAGCCAAGCGAGTGCGCTCACCTGTATGGGGAAGTCCTATAGCAGAGAATGGAGAGAGCACTGCGCAAGCGTGACCAGTACTCCCTTCACCGATATGGGACTGTTAGAAATAGCCGAGCCGTTGCTTGGCTAATATTGGAAGCGGTGAACGTAGCGTGGCTGTGCATGCGCGGCTGTTCACTTCAGGATCCCCATTCTGGATGTAGGAGAGGATCTGACATTGATGCCACAGCCTAGCCATATGCCATCAATGTCCCCTTTAAGGTCTGTAAAATGTTCTGCAATAGAGTGACATTTAGAATGACAGGGCCCAAGAATGGTCCTAGTGCAAAGAATTGTATTTGGGCCCCTTGATTTCAGCCGCCAGTTTGATGAGCTAGCCATGGACCACCTTATCCAGAAAATCCCCCACCACTATTGCCAGTCCATCAGTAATTGTGAGGCATCAGCCTCTGTAATATATTAGATAATGCCTCATCGTAGATCATTTAGACATTTTCCATTGCAAGGAAAACTCGACCGATTCCAGTATTAAAATGTCTCTTTTTCTAATTACGCGGTTTCATCAATGGGAACACAATTTGCAGATTACATTCATATATTCTCAGAAACCAACAAATCAGCTTTTCAGAGTTTACTAAAAAAATAAAAAAAAAATAAAAAAATCTAAGTAATTTCATAAACCCAGAAAATTGCTCGGTCTTTTAATTAAAACTGACATAAAAAGCTGATGTGAAATGAACTTCCATGTGTTTTACATACTAATAATACCTGTCCCCCAGCGAGAGACCCTACTGCTGCTGAAATCTTTATTAGAATAGAATTAAAGAGGACACGTCCCCTCTCCTGACATGTCTGTTCTAGTAAGTACTTGCATGCCCAGTGTAATAACAATTCTGAAGCAACCATTCTTATGACTCTATGGTGCTTAGTTCCTCTATTATTCCTTTAAGACGTTTATTAATGAATTGCCAGCATTCTGCAATAAAGGGCCATCTGGGTGTAGCCAATTTATGGGTGTGTCCCTGCAGAGTCTGACACTATCCAATCAGTGTTACCAGTGTCAGGCTGTGCAGGGGCACACCCCCAACTAGTAACTCCCAGATGCACCTATTACAGACTGTGCAATTCATTCATAAAGTTTTAGAAGGAATAACAGAGAAATGGCACAACACAGAGTCATAACAATTATTATTATTACATGAGGAATGCAAGTTGTTACTAAAACAGACAAGTCAGGAGAGGGGATGGTTCCTCTTTAAAGGATATGTACACCTTTGGGGCCAATTTTTTTGTTATTATTGCATTGTACTCATTTTGAGCTAAAAATCTTTTTTTTTCTATTGGTATTTATTAAAAATATGGAGTCCTTTTTTCTGTACATAGCTGAGATGCTCTAGTAGCAGCCTTTCTCTCTTTTCCGTCAGACTAAAGGCTGACAGGCTCTTTATCTCTACTGTCTGACATTATAAACACTCATATAGCTCAGTGGCTTAAAGGGGTTGTCCAAGTTATATTTATTGATGACCTATCCTGCAAAACGGACAAGAATAGGACATGCTATATTTTTTTTGCGGAGCCACGGAACGGTGCAACTTGATCCGAACTTGATCTCCAACTTCCCACTTAGGCTCCGGCCTGGTGCACCTGCCCGACCCCTACTAACCCTGCGGAACGGCCTGCCTCTTCCTCTGCCTATCATTTTCAAAATGACCATGTGCCTAAGTCCCTAGAGAAGAGCAGGATTTGTAGAAGCAGGTATATTGCAGGCCTAAATCAATATTTGGTGGAAGCAGCCATATCGAAACCCTTAATTAGTATTTTGTGGAAGCAGGTATATCGCAGGCCTCAATCAATATTTTGTGGAAGCAGGTATATCAAACCCCTAATCAGTATTTTATGGAAGCAGGTATATTGAAGGCCTCAATCAATATTTTGTGGAAACAGGTATATCAAACTCCTCAATCAATATTTGGTGGAAACAGGTATATAAAAACCCTTAATCAGTATTTTGTGGAAGCAGGTATATCGCACCCCTCAATCAATATTTGGTGGAAGCAGGTATATCAAACCCCCTAATTAGTATTTTGTGGAAGCAGGTATATTGCAGGCCTCAATCAATATTTGGTGGAAACCATTATATCAAACCCCTTAATCAATATTTTGTGGAAGCAGGTATATCACAGGCCTCAATCAATATTTGGTGGAAACAGGTATATTGAACCCCATAATCAGTATTTTGTGGAAGCAGGCATATTGCAGGCCTCAATCAATATTTGGTGGAAGCAGGTATATCAAACCCCTTAATCAGTATTTTTTGGAAGCAGGTATATCGCAGGCCTCAATAAATATTTGGTGGAAACAGGCATATCCAACCCCTTAATCAGTATTTTGTGGAAGCAGGTATATCGCAGGCCTCAATCAATATTTAGTGGAAGCAGGTATATCAAACCCCTTAATCAGTATTTTGTGGAAGCAGGTATACCGCAGCCCTTAATCAGTATTTTGTGGAAGCAGGTATATTGCACCCCTTAATTAGTATTTTGTGGAAGCAGATATATTGAGGGCCTCAATTAATATTTGGAGGAAGCAAGTATATCAAACCCCTTGATCAGTATTTTGTGAAAGAAAATATATTGGACCCCTCAATCAATATTTGGTAGAAGCAGGTATATCAAACCCCTTAATCAGTATTTTGTGGAAACAGGTATATCACTCGCCTCAATTATTTCTTTTGCCACAACAGTTATATCACACCACCCTGTTTATTTGGGGCAACGGGTATATCGCAGCCTCAATCAGAATTTTTTGAAAGAAGGCATATCACATCCCTCAATCGTTTTTTGGGGGGGCAACAGGTATATCACACCCGTTGCAATTAGTTGTTCCAATAGCGTTTGTCCCTCTATATAACTGCGGTTTCTCAGCAGAACCGCACACAACTGCTGCACAATACAAATGCACTATAATATACTTATTATGTTAGAAAGTATATTATAAGTATATCACACCCCTCAGTATATCACACCTATCGATCGCACACCTATACCAGTCCTTAAAAGGACTTTTGTGCCCCTATTGGCTAGCATTTGGTGTCCCTAACAGCCTGTCCCTGCTCCACAAAGCAACCTCTCCCTACACTGGCAAAACACAGAATGTAAAATGCCTGCCAGATTGGGTTTTTTTATAGGGTGGGGGTGTGTCCATGTGCTGAAACATCTCAATTGGCTGTTCTGTCCCACCTGATGGATGTGTCATGGGTCAAAGTTCGGCGCAATCAAAAGAATATGGCGTCAGCAGAAATCATCATATGTTCGCATGTTTGGCGAATCTCGAATGTGCAAAGTTTGCCGCAAAACGACCACCGGGTGAACCGCAAGGCCATCTCTAAGTACCAGCCCTGTACACGTATGTAGAACAGAAGGTAGGCCAGTCCTTAGGCCAGTCCTGTAACTACGGTCAGAGACAGTACATGTCATTTACGGCCCACTGGGTGAATGTGGTTCCTGCACAGCCACGCCAGCAACTTGGCCAGGTGACGCCGCTTCCGCCTCCACGTTGCCACGCCGTTGGTCCAGCGACAATGTCCGACTCTGCCTCAGTGCCCCAATTCACAGTGCCCCTCCAGCATACCACGTGTGCAGGGCATGGTGGTGTCATGCTGTTCTGAACCTCGTTTGCTTTGGTTAACGGAATCACACAGGGGAGGATCTGCTCCGTGTCTTTCAGCAAGAAATCGAATCCTGACTTTCTCAGTGACAACTGAGAATCGGAACCATGGTGACCGAAGAACATTGTGTCGGTGCTGCGTCAAGAAGAGCTGAGCCATGCGCCCTGCATAGCACATGTGTTCAATCTGGTTGTCAAGCGTTTCCTGAAGTCTTCCACCCATCTGCAAGACATCATAAAAATGGCCAGGAAACATTGCATGCATTTCAGCCACTAGTGCACTGCAAAGCACACCCTCCTTGTGCTGCAGCGGCAGAACGGCATCCTCCAACATAAGCTGATATGCAACATTTCCACCCATTGGAATTCCACACTCCATATGTTGGACCAACTGTATGAACAGAGAAAGGCCATAAACGATTTCCCGATGATCGAAGCGGACAGGAGAACTCCCCTGTGTAACTTCGATGTCAGCCAGTGGCAGCTCATACGTGACACCTACCATTTGCTCAGGCCCTTTGAGGATGCCACGTTATTTGTCAGTCGCCAGGACTACGGGATGAACAACGTCATTCCACTGCTTCATGTCCTGGAACAGATGCTGCTAAATATGACTTGTCAGGGGACTGGAGACATGGCACCAAGATCTCATGGCCACTTGAGCCCTGTGGCGGCTGAACTGGAGGAGGAGGACATTGGAGCACAAGCAATGTGTAGCGAAATGGGTGGTTTTTCTACACAGGTGACAGGAGAGGAGGAGTAGGAGCAACCAGAGGAGAGGAGCAAGAGGGAAATGAGGAAGATGAGGGAGATGACCCAAGCTCACCATGGCATTATGCAGTGGAGATGGAGGCAGAGAGTTCCTCTGAGTCACTTGAGCAAATGGCCCGCTGCATGCTCACTTGCTTGGGTAGTGTGGTAAGGTGTACAGTGCTGGAAGGTGTGTTGTACCACTCGGGTACCTCAGATGAGACAGATAAAATCCAGAGAGTGGCAGTGGTCTCAGCAAAAGCATAGTTTGCTGAGACAGTTTTGTAAACATTTTCTGGGCTGGATTTTACTTGGACTGGCAGTTAGGCTTGCTAGAGGGAGCTGCCAGTCCACACCCTTCCGGCACGGGTATTCCCTTTTACCTGAGGTGATCGCAGGTGAGGCCTGCTCTAATCAGGCTGCGATAAAGAACCTCCCAGTGTGTTATTCGAGACCAGAGACCTGCAGAGGTTTGGAGTGGTCTCAGCCCGGGAGGATGAAGGGCCACGAGGCTAGGTGATAGCCTGGACTTTGGGGGACGCAGTGATGCCTGGGAAAGTAGGGTCACTAGGTCAGAGTTGGGAGGACTGCTAGACCCCTACCCCCAAAGGTACTGGACTTGATACTACCTGAGAGGCTGGAAAAGCCGCATTTTGGTTAACAGGGTGTGAACGATGCTTTAGCTGAGGTAGGATAATTATTTATGTTTAGTGAGAGCCTAGACGGGCAGGTGTTTATTTGTATTGTTTTGTGTGTGCTGGTGTTACAATAAATACACTGTTTGGACATGAGAATCTGTTGTCTGGCAAGGTATCTGTGAGAATGACCCTGGAAAAGAGCTAATCCCCCACAGTAGTGACAGCCGAATTGTTACCATTTGGCAGAGGGATGACTTCTGGCTCTCCACCTTGTTGGACCCTCACTGCCGGTCCAAAATGGGGGCATTTTTTACAGTCGCTGAGAGGGAGGACAAACTGAAGATGAATCAGGCATGGATCCGCCAGGATTTCCACCCACCAATCCCTGATGCATCAGACTAGATCATCCATGGTGCCACACCAACACTTTGACAAAAGAGACCGGTTTCTTCTGGCTTCCTGCCTCAGCTACTATTCTGATGCTGCCACCTGCCTGAGGCCACATATCTGATGCCAAGTGCTCCTTCTTTCACCCACGATCCTCAGCTGCTACTGGTATTGCCACACACCTCCACACTATGTCACCTTGTCACTCTGTGTCCTCCTATTGCTGCTGCCACCTCCACACTATGTCACCTTTCCTTTGCACTCTGTGGTCACCTCATGCTGCTGCCACCACCTTCACACTATGTCACCTTACCAGTCTGTGGCCTCCTCCTGATTCTGCTGCTGCTGCTACCTCCGTACTCTCTCATTCTGCCACTCTGTGGCCTCCTGATGCTGCGGCCACCTCCAGACTCTGTCATTGGGCCACTCTGTGGTCTCCTCATGCTGCCGCCACCTCCAGATTCTGTCATTGTGCCACTCCGTGGCCTCCTCATGCTGCCGCCACCTTCAGACTTTGTCACTGTGCCACCCTGTTGCCTCATCCTTATGCTGCCACCTCCACACTCTGTCATTGGGCCATTCTGTGGTCTCCTCATACTGTCACCACCTCCACACTCTGTCAATGTGCCACTCTGTGGCCTCCTGATTCTGCTGCCACCTTCAGACTCTGTCATTGTGCAACCCTGTGGCCTCCTCCTGATGCGGCCGCCACCTCCAGACTCTGTCATTGGGCCAATCTGTGGTCTCCTCATGCTGCTTCAACCTCACCACTATGTCATAGGGCCAATCTGTGGACTTCTCATGCTGTTCCCACCCTCCACACTTCATGACTGGGCCACTATTTGCCTTTTTGGCTTGGCTGACATTATCATTTATTTAACCCGTCTTCTGATCTGTCAGAAGGAAGGAAAAATTAGACGCACAACGAATCCTGTCTGTGTAACAGCTGTAAGGCCTGTATGGTCCCATCAGAATTGGCTTATGATTTGGTAGCCAAAAGCAGGAGTGGGTACAAAACACAGAAAACATGCAAATATTCCGTTCACGTGTCATCTCTGTTTTGGATCCACTCCTGTTTGGATCCGTTCTTTGGGGGTTATTGTTCTGACGGATCAGAGGAAGGGCAAAATAATCAATGACATCGACACAAACTTACTGCTGACACCCTCTCCACTCTGTCGGGGGGCTCTACCTATATAACTGTTTAATAGAACAGGTTCTGTAGATATCTATGTGGAATCAGCTGATGACGGTGTAAAAGGAGTGCGCTTCTTCTTGGCACTAACATTGACCTGTAAGACTGAGTTCATACTTGAGTTATTTGGTCAGTTTTGGCCCCGTGACTTCCCAAATAAGTGAAGTGTGCAGTGATTCTAAGAGCGACGCCTGTCATCTGCATGTCATACTGACTTACACTATTATTTCCCTACCACAGCAGACTCCCTATGCATTCGGCGCAAATTAATTTGCATCAAACCGAATTTTTCGCTCATCTCCATTTATGACTTCTCAGTAATTTAGAGATTAGGTTTATTAGATGACCAGCACAAAGTGAAAGTACCAGTCACCCGGCTAAAAAAAACTGTTAACCCTTGTGACAGAATGGCTCAATATTTTTAATAAAGGCCAATTGAAAATATGATTTTTAGCCAAAATAAGTAAAATGCAATCATAAAGGAAATTGCCTCCAAAGGTGTACATAGCCTTTAATACTTTTAGCTTGGAGTTTGCCATTGTATCCGGGACATTATTTTGTGCTTTCTTAGGAGGGTGATGGGAAGACAAACAAGAAACAATGTAGCAATATTTACAATGTAACAATAGGTTTTTTATGCAGACAGGGGTGCATGTATCATAGAGACAGGCTGTGTGGCTTCTATGTGGTCTTTGGGGTGTATGGCTCAAGCATGGTGTGGTCCTGTCCTCTTTGCCTCCAGATAGTAAGTACATGTGCAGGGCTCCCATCTACAAAGGATCTGCATTGGGGGATGCTTCACCAAACTTCAAGAATAAATTTGATTAGTTCCAAAATACTTCATCATAAATCGCTTTCCATTTAATGGAGCGGCGCAATGACAGGGATCAGCAATTACATTAACATTTAACATCTCAGATGCCACGTTTAACACTGATTCTGTGACTCACATTCAGCTGCTCAGGGGATAAATAGCAGTAAAAAAAAAAAATTATACTCACCTCATCCACTTGATTTCAAAGAGGCCAGTCGCTCTCATGTAGATTAAAGAAGACCCGCCAAAGGACCTGCGGCGAGCGTGATGACATCACCACGTGATCACTCTGGCCCCCTCCGCGATCAAGTGGAGGAGGTGAGTATCATTTTTTTACTTTTAGCCACCATTTTAGGAAAAACTGATTTGTTACCATGAAGCACAGTAAAATTCGGCTTTGTGGCGAATCAAATTTTTCCTGAAATTCTAATCGAAGTTGACTTTGGATTATTTGATTCGCTACACGCTATTTGTTATATTAAAGTACAGAATGTCAGCTCCATCTCCAAGCTTATGCTGTATGGTTTATGGATAATACTAACAAGACCCGAAGCTGGTTTCCTAATACTTTTCAGCAATGTCTACGCTAACATTTAAAAAGAAATCAGTCATGCTACAATAATATTAGGAGACTTCACTGCAGCGGAAAGAACACTAATTAAAATGACAAGTTGTCATGTATTGGATTGAGAAAATCAATTGTTTTATCAAATTAAGATGCTTCGCTTGGCTGAGCACTTTACCAAGGCCACAAAGGCTGCACGAACGGCCATCCATTCCATCAAGTCTACCTGGTGCTTCATTATGGATGAGGCATAACTCGCATTCCTCTCTGCTCTGACAAGGCAAGATCATTTTCTATATAATCATAAACTGATTCATTCATGGAGACGTTAATATTTCAATACCCTAAGGAGGAATACAGAAGACTTCCTACTTCTAAGTAATGGGAAAATGGGGGGGGGGGGGGGGGGATGTTTTCTTCCTTTTTAAGGGCAATACTCTCTGGGATGAAGTATGTAAATAGCTCTTCTCCAGAAGGTAAAAAACAGGCACTCAAGTGCCTTCTAGAAGTGACTAAGTCAAGTTCTCTGAAATCCCTATTGATCACTAGAGCTAAAGAATTGAGTCCTTTTAGTTTATGCCCTGCACTTTAATCCTCCGGGGCAGCTATTGTGCAGGAAACTGCGACACGGCCCTTGTGAAGTGAATTGGGCTGTGTTGTCATTCCCTGGTCGTTGGGTGAGTCACCATGTAGAGGAAATATGTACAAAAGCCACGATGCCAAACCGCTGCAGGTGCTTCTTCACTTTTATGATCAGAGGGGTCCTAAGAGTTAGAGCCCAGTAATCAGTTATGATGATTAGAGATGAGCAAATTTTTCTAAAAGTTTGCCAATTTTTTTTTTTTTTTTTTAGCTTGATCCAAATATATTTGCGGTGAATTTCGTTAAAAAAATGCTATAAAGAGAGCCTTTACAGTGGTGTAGAACACTGTGCCTTGCAGTAACACAAATAGGGAATCTGCTTTGGTAATAAAATAATACTGTGAGTCAGTATGACACGCAGATGACAGGCGTCGCTCTTAGAATAACTGCACACTTCACTTATTTGGGAAGTCACGGGGCCAAATAACTCAAGTATGAACTCAGCCTTACAGGTCGATGTTAGCGCCAAGAAGAAGCGCCCTCCTTTTACACCGTCATCAGCTGATTCCACATAGAAGTCTACAGAACCTGTTCAACTAAACGCTTATACAAGTAAAGCCCCCCGGACAGAGTGGAGACAGTGTCAGCAGTAAGTTTGTGTTGATGTAATTGATTATTTTGCCCTTCCTCTGATCCTTCAGAACAATAACCCTCAAAAAACGGATCCTATCTGTGGAGCATCTGCCTTCACTCGGTCAGCATTTGGTCAGTAATCCATCAGTATTGGTAATGCCCAAAAAAAAAACAGGAGTGGATCCAAAACAGAGATGGCACGTGAACGGAATATTTCGATGTCTTCTGTGTTTTGTACCAACTCCTGCTTTTGGCTACCAAATAATAAGCCAATTCTGATTGGACCATACCGGCCTTACAGCTGCTAGACAGAGATGATCTGTTGTGTGTCTTATTTTTCGTTCCTTCTGACAGATCAGAAGAAGGGTCAAATAAATGATAATGTTAGCCAAGCCAAAAAGGCAAAATAGTGTTCCAGTGAGGCCGTACGAAGCGGCTCGCTTCAGGGGAGGCCGGCATGAGGGGTTTTGTGAGCAAGGGTCAGGGAAGGTAAGGGTTAAGTGGATGAGTGCAGGGAAAGGGGGGAGGAGCTAGGAAGGGGCGGGAAGCGGCAGGCTGTAGTAGTGGTGAGGCAGGTCATGGCAGAAGCTGTGGAGGTGATGCTGCGGCGCTTGAGGGAAGCAGCGGACACCAGGGGCAGCGACTGGCTGGAGGAGCAGGTGACTGCATTGCTAAGGGGGGCGGAGGTGGGTACGTCTGGCCCTACTCCAGCAGCTACACGGTCGCGGCGGGCACGGCCGCCGGCGCGCCTGAGCCCTGATTTACCCCCCCGGGTCCGGCGCCGTGTCAGGAGCCCCACAAGGGACCCTCCACGCCGGGAGCATTCTAAGGCTACTGCGGCCTCCCGGCGTGGGAGGATTCCATATGTCCGGCGGGACCCTCCAGAGGCTGTGGGGCCTACCCCTCAGCCCACTACTTCAGCTACAAGGGAGTCAGGACCTGGTTCTGCAGGATCCCCTCCTGTCCCCAGGAGTGGGAGGCCTGCTCAGCGTGGGAGAGGTAGTGGCAGCAGAGGCAGCAGCGGGGCTGCGCGGTCGGCCAGGGCGGCCCGGCGCAGGCTCTTACAGGATGGGCCCCTTGCAGTGGCACACGAGGCTGCGCCTGTAGGTGCCGGGGACGGGCGCAGGCCTCGCCATGATGCGCTTCTTTCAGAGGAGGAGGACGAGGCTGTTCTGGATGGCTCCCCGCCCCAGAGCAGGCCTCTTGGGCATGAAGACAGGCGCGCAGATGCTTATATGGAGGACAGGGAGTTGCGCAGGCCATTTCCTGAGGGCGGACAGTTTGCTACTGGTCCTGACACCGTTGAAGACAGAGGGCGTCCCAGAGCCATTCCTAACGCACCCAGCAGTGATCCGGCTGGGGTGCTGCCGGCGAACAGCGCAAGTACCCACCAGAGGAACGTCGCGGATCCAGGAGTCGTGCGTCAGGAATCAGGACCTGCGGCTGCCGGGTTCACAGCACCCGGGCAGCTAGGTGAGACATCACTGGGAACACTGTTATCTCTATTTAATGTGGCGCCTGGGGCGGGTGGGAGCAATAGTGCTATTATCGGTGGTTTGGGGCGCTTGCTGTGTGGTTTAGCTGGAGTTAGTCAGGATAGGGGGGCAATGGGGGCTACCCCCTTAGCAGCGTGGGGGTTGGGGGCAGAAAATAGCAATGTACCGGCGACCCCTAACAATAGTAATGTAGCAGTGGCCAATAGCACAGGTGTAGCCGAATCAGTGTCAGTGCAGACGCAGGCGGGAGGTGAGGAGGATAGGCCCAGATTAGATGACGCCGCGAAAGGGGAGGTGTATGTCTGCTTTGAGGGTCCCCTGGGAGCGCATTTGAAAACGGAGGTGCGTGAGAAAATTTGGAAGGGGGAGTATATAGAAATTTTTTCGCTGCTTCCGTTGGAGCGGTTCAACCTTGATGTGGTAAAAAAGGACGGAGTAAGAAAGGAGGATGATGATAAGCGTCGCTATCGCCTTATCCCTAGGTCTTTTAGTAATTGGCTGCAGGCCTTTGCTATTTTAGCAAGTGTGATTGGGGAGAAGAGTCCGGAATGCTGTTCCCCTTTATTTTGCTATCTGGATGCTATTGGGGAGGCCTATAGAGTGTATGGGGGTTCCGGGTGGTTACGGTATGACGAGCAGTTTCGTCAGAGGAAAGCGGTCCGTCCTAATATGAGATGGGACCATAAGGACATTGCTTTATGGATGAGGGTGACAGCGCCAGGTAGGAGTGGTCAGTCCTTTCGGAGTGAGTCAGGGGTTGGGGTACAGCAAGGTACAGGGCCGCCCCCAGTTGGAAGAGGATACTGCTTCCTTTTCAATGAGGGAAGTTGCAAATTCGGCCAAAAATGCAAATTTAGGCACGAATGTTCCGTGTGTGGCGGGGGCCATGGGGCTAGCAGATGTTTTAGAGGGGGTAGGCAAAGGGGAGGGGATAGTTTTGCAAAAGGGGCAGACCCCAGTGCGAGTGGAAAGGATGGTGGGGCATCTAAATAGATATCCGAACCAGGAGTTAGCTGGATTTTTGTATTCGGGGTTTAAGTTCGGTTTTCATATACCTTCGCACCCGTTACCAGTCTTAGAGAAGCGGAAGAATTTGCGCTCGGCATTGCAGTTCTCGGACATAGTGACAGGAAAGTTAGCTAAAGAGGTTTCCCTAGGGAGGATGGATGGGCCGTTTGTTACATCACCCATCAGTAACTTGCGAGTTTCCCCTTTGGGTTTGATCCCTAAGAAGGAGCCTAATAAATTTAGGCTCATCCACCATTTATCATTCCCTAAGGGTGCGTCGGTCAATGAGGGCATTGACCCGGAACTTTGTTCTGTGGTTTAGGCTTCCTTTGATGCGGCTGTGGAATGGGTAAGGAAGCTGGGTCCGGGTACCCTGTTGGCAAAATGTGACATTGAAGCGGCATTTCGGTTGTTGCCAGTTCACCCGGATAGTTTGTATTTACTGGGTTGTTTTTGGAATGGCGCTTATTTTGTGGATAGGTGTTTGCCAATGGGCTGTTCAATATCGTGTGCATATTTTGAGCGTTTCAGTTCTTTTCTGGAGTGGGTGGTGGTTCAGGAATCAGGTTGTCACTCTGTCATTCATTATTTGGATGATTTCCTCTGTTTGGGGCCGGGGGGATCTAGGGTTTGTTCGTTGTTGTTATCCACATTACAGTCTGTTTTTGAGGGTTTCGGAGTCCCGTTAGCAGTAGGCAAAACGGTGGGGCCGGCTACTGAGCTAAGCTTTTTGGGTATCGTCATCGATACACAGCGGATGGAGTGTAGGCTACCAGTAGACAAAGTGTCAGAGTTAAGAACAGGGGTGGCGGCGGCATTGAGAGCAAAGAAGATTCGTCTGCGGGACCTGCAGTCTTTGTTGGGCAAATTGAACTTTGCATGCAGAATCCTACCAATGGGCCGCATTTTTAGTAGGAGGTTGGCTTCGGCGACAGGAGGGGTGGTGTCTCCTCACCATTTTATTAGACTAGGCAGTGAGTTGAAAGGGGATTTGAAAGTTTGGGATTCCTTTTTAAAACAGTTTAATGGCAGAGCATTAGTTATGGGGGGGGTGGTTGATGAGTTTGATTTCGAATTGTTTACGGATGCTGCGGGTGGAGCGGGTTTTGGGGCGTACTGTGAAGGGCAGTGGTGTGCGGGTCGGTGGCCTGAGTCCTGGGTACGAAACGGGTGGGTAAGAAACGTGGCATTGTTGGAACTCTTCCCCATTGTGTTGGCAGTCACGCTCTGGGGGGAGAAGTTTCGGCACAAGAAGGTTCGTTTCCATTGTGACAACTTGGGAGTTGTGCAAGCCATC
The DNA here is from genome assembly GCF_014858855.1 of Bufo gargarizans. NCBI lineage: Eukaryota > Metazoa > Chordata > Amphibia > Anura > Bufonidae > Bufo > Bufo gargarizans. Next base: position 51,345,298 of record NC_058084.1, on the reverse strand, counting down.
AACAGTGTAACGGCCTCTTCCCCCCCAGTTATTTGCCTGTTGCAGCAGTTGGTTCTCCGGTGCTTGTCCCTTAATGCTTGGGTGTTTGCAGTGCATGTGCCTGGTTCTTCTAACTGTATAGCTGACGCACTTTCTCGTTTTCAGTGGGAGCGGTTTCGCCAGCTGGCCCCGGAGGCGAGTCAGGTCGGATTGGTGTGTCCAGAGTCGTTGTGGGAGATCCTGGAGGTACCGTAGCTTGTCTGTTGCAGGCATCATTGAGTGAAGGCACGTGGAGGATGTACGATAGGGCTTGGAGTAGGTGGCAGCAGTGGTGTAATGACCTGGGGGTCGAGGTACTGGACGGGGAAATTCCGTTGTTACTGTTCATTGGCCACGTGAAGGATCTAGGTTGGTCGGTTGCCAAGATCAATGGTTGCATGGCGGGCTTGGCTTTCGGATTCAAGTTGCGGAATTCCCCGGACATTACTAAGTCCTTTTTGGTCCGTCAAATTTTGAAGGGTTATAGAAGGTTTCAGCGTGTCAAAGATTCCCGCCTACCGGTGTCCTTTTCGTTATTGTTACAGTTAGGGGAGCAGGTAGCTGGAGTGTGTCGCTCGGCTTGGGAGGTGAGCTTATTTAGACTAGCCTTTGCTCTGGCTTTTTTTGGAGCCTTTCGTTTAGGGGAGTTAGTGTGTGCAAGTGTGCGGCGGGAAGGGGGTCTGAGGAGCGAGGATGTAACGTTATATGACGACAGGGTGGTGATTTATCTGAGATTTCCAAAGACGGATCAGGAGGGGAGGGGTCATTTAGTCTCATTGTTTGAGGTGCCGGGATGTCTATTGTGTCCAGTACGGTGTTTGCGGGATTTTCAAACAAGGGCAGGGGTCGCGACAGGCCCGGTTCTCAGACACGAGGATGGCTCCTTTTTATCGCGATTTCAATTTATAGCGGTATTCAAGAAATGTTTGCGTAATCTAGGAATGGACTCTGGCAAGTTTACGGGTCATTCCTTCAGGATAGGTGCTGCCATGGAGGCTGCTCGCTTGGGGGTGCGAGATGAAGTGATTAAGCGTATTGGGAGGTGGGAGTCGGAGCGTTTTCGGCTGTATGTGCGTTTAGGGGCAGTTTAAGGCTGTGTCTAACCAAGTTTGTCTCGTTCTTTTTTCAGGTGGTGCCCCGTTATTAGTTTGGATCCTGGGCCATTCGTTCGTGTTCTGGGGGGCATTACGAGCGGATGTTCGGCAGAATGGGCGGCAGCTGGGGTTTGATCGGGGGACAGCCATAGTGAGATGGATCGGACGCAGAGGTATGGTGTGGGGTAGTGTTTTGCAGGAGGTTCATCGGCAAGCCAGGTTAGATAGAGTCCCGGATATCTTGGTGTTGCATGTTGGGGGAAATGACCTAGGGGTCCGACCTTGCAGAGAGTTGATCAGGGATATTCGTTTTGATTTTTTGCGTTTGTGGTCCCTCTTCCCGTCAGTTGTCACTGTGTGGTCGGACATTGTCCCCAGGAAGGTCTGGAGGGAGGCGAGATCGGTTGAAAGGCTGAATAAGGCTAGGATTAAGCTGAACAGGGTGATTGGGCGGTTCTGTGCCAAACATGGGGCGGTGGTGGTGAGGCACCCCGAGTTGGAAGCAGGAACAGGAGGTTTTTGGAGACAGGATGGAGTCCACCTCAATGCGGTGGGCATTGATTTGTGGTCACTGGACTTACAGGGAGGTATCGAAACAGCCATCCGGGTGTGGCGGAACGCGCGAGCTTAAGGGCTGTCAAGCTGCGCGTTGTTGGCGGGGGGAGGTCATAGAAGCTGGGGCTACTGGATGGTAACGGTGAATGAGAGGGCCTCAATGGTGGGGCTGGACTCTCAGAGTTGGGGCACCTGGTTGGCTTGGTATGGCGTCCGTCAGTTGGTGTCCCCGAGCTTGTGGTACGCGGCTGGGGGCAAGATGGAATTGCCGTGGTGGTGTGTGGTCGTTTAAGGTGCAGTTAGGCGGCTTCTAGGACCTCCCTCGTCAGTTAGAAATGTATATATTTATATATATATGTCATTGTTATATCAAGTGTTATGTTTATTCATGTTATTTATATTATTTAATAAAAGACGGCTGCTGTGGCCGATTTAATCCAAGCAGTGGCTGTGTGTGGTTATTGGGAGAGAAAAAGGGGAAGGTTAGTTAGCTAAATGATGGGGTAGTGGACCCGAGCGTAGCCAATAACCCTACTCAAGTGAGGCCGTACGAAGCGGCACGCTTCAGGGGAGGCCGGCATGAGGGGTTTTGTGAGCAAGGGTCAGGGAAGGTAAGGGTTAAGTGGATGAGTGCAGGGAAAGGGGGGAGGAGCTAGGAAGGGGCGGGAAGCGGCAGGCTGTAGTAGTGGTGAGGCAGGTCAGCGCCCGCCATTTTAGGAGCAGAGAGGCAGCATCTCCCTCCCTCCCTCCCGTAGTGTGTACTGGGATGTTTCAGGGCGGCAACGGTATATTATAGAGGGATGCATATAGGAAAAAGTAATAAAATAAAATAGGTGTATTTTCTAAATAAATAAAGGTATAAAAAAAATAAAAAATAAATAAAAAATAAAATAAAAAAATATATAATAATTTGACAGGGGGTGGTGGACGGACTGTGTCTTTAAGTGTTGCGTTTGTCGCAGCAGTCGTGGCGGGGGGAGGTCATAGAAGCTGGGGCTACTGGATGGTAACGGTGAATGAGAGGGCCTCAATGGTGGGGCTGGACTCTCAGAGTTGGGGCACCTGGTTGGCTTGGTATGGCGTCCGTCAGTTGGTGTCCCCGAGCTTGTGGTACGCGGCTGGGGGCAAGATGGAATTGCCGTGGTGGTGTGTGGTCGTTTAAGGTGCAGTTAGGCGGCTTCTAGGACCTCCCTCGTCAGTTAGACATGTATATATTTATATATATATGTCATTGTTATATCAAGTGTTATGTTTATTCATGTTATTTATATTATTTAATAAAAGACGGCTGCTGTGGCCGATTTAATCCAAGCAGTGGCTGTGTGTGGTTATTGGGAGAGAAAAAGGGGAAGGTTAGTTAGCTAAATGATGGGGTAGTGGACCCGAGCGTAGCCAATAACCCTACTCAAGACATGAAGTGTGGAGGGTGGGAACAGCATGAGAAGTACACAGAGTGGCCCTCTAACATAGTGGTGAGGTGGAAGCAGCATGAGACCACAGAAATGTCCAATGATAGAGTCTGGAGGTGTCAGTAGCATCAAGAGGCACAGAGTGGCACAATGACAGAGTGTGGCGGTGGCGGCAGCATCAGGGGCTACAAAGTGGCAAGGCGACATATTATGGAGGTGGCAGCAGCATCAGGAAACCACAGAGTGGCAAGGTGCCAGTGTGGAGGTGGCAGCAGCAGCAAAAGGAGGTCACAGAGTGGCAAGGTGACAATGTTGAGGTAGCAGCAGCATCAGGACACTACAGAGTGGCAAAGTGACATATTGTGGAGGTAGCAGCAGCATCAGGAAACCACAGAGTGGCAAGGTGACATATTGTGGAGGTAGCAGCAGCATCAGGAGACCACAGTGTGACCCAGTGACAGAATGTGGAGGTGGGTGGCAATAACAGTACCCCCTGATGATAGTGGGTGTAAGAAGGAGCACTTGGCATCAGATGTGTGGCATCAGGCGGGTGGCAGCATCAGAATAGTAGCTGAGGCAGGTAGCTAAAAGAAGCCGGTCTCTTTTGTCAAAGTGTTGGTGTGGCACCATGGATGATCTAGTCTGATGCACCAGGCATTGGTGGGTGGAAATCCTGGCTGAAGCGCATGCAAAGTTCCCTGGCCATTTTTATGATGTCTTGCAGATGGGTGGAAGACTTAAGGATCCTCTTAACAACCAGATTGAACACATGTGTCATGCATGGCGGAGTGCTGACACCATGTACTTCCCGTTGTTGGTCACCATGGTTCCAATTTTCAGTTGTCACGGAGAAAGACAGGATTCGATTTCTTGCTGAAGTACACAGAGCAGTTCCTCCCCTGTATGACTATGTTCGCCAAGGCAAATAAGGTGCAGAACAGCGTGACACTGCCGTGCCCTGCACATGTGGTATGCTGGAGGGGCACTGTGAATTGTCCCTGCAGTGGAGGCTGAGGACACGGTGGAGGATTAGGAGGCAGAGGCGGACATTGTCGCTGGACCAACAGAGTGGCAACGTGGAGGCGGAAGCGGCATCACCTGGCCAAGTTGCTGGTATGGCTGTGCAGGAACCACAATCACCCAGTGGGCCGTTAAGGACATGTACTGTCCCTGACCATAGTTACTAGTGCTAATACATGTCACAAAAACTCTAACAAGAAATAATTGCACCGCAGGGCGGCAAATGTATTTTTTCTTTTTACACTGATACACGTCACAAAAGGCTTCACAATAAATAACTACACCGCTGAGTGGCAATATATATTTTTTCCGTTAAAACACCCCACAAAAGCCTTTACTGCAGATTACTGCACAGCAGAGCGGCAAATGTATTTTTTATTTTTCCGCTAAAACACCCCACAAAAGCCTTTACAACAGATTACTGCACCGCAGAGCGGCAAATGTATTTTTTCTTTTTCCACTAAAACACCCCACAAAAGCCTTTACAACAGATTACTGCACCGCAGAGCGGCAAATGTATTTTTTTCTTGTTCCGCTAAAACACCCCACAAAAGTCTTTACTACAGATTACTGCACCGCAGAGCGGTAAATGTATTTTTTCTTTTTCTGCTAAAACACCCCACAAAAGCCTGTATCAAACAGCACTTGCACCCTAATAAGAACAGTTTGCTGGAATTACAGAGCTGTATAATGGCAATTTGGGTCCCCAATCAGTGCAGCAAGGTGTAATAGGAATGTTCCTATTACCCAGGCTGTCACCTCCCCGACTGAACCCTGTTCAACAGAAATGCTGAGGAATGATTCCTGCCTATCCTTTCCCTACACCTTGAATAATCTTTCCATGCACTTGTAAATCGTTTTTTTTTAGCACAATGAAGATTTTACTACCACTGTCCCTAGCGCCTGCTGACGTCTCTCCCTGCACTAAGTACACTAGTAAATGGCAGAATCTAAGATGTCTGATTCTATTTATAGGGCTGTGACATCACAGGACTGGCTGGCTGCTGATTGGCTGCATGCATGGCATTATGGGTGATCCCACCTTCCCAGAGTTCCTTTCTCCATGTCCTTACATGTGCAGCAGCTATTTTAGGAAAAAATGTGATTCGTTACAATGAAGCACGAGAAAATTCTGGTTCGGCGCAATTCGAAATTTTCCTGAAATTTGGATCGAATTCCACTTCATCAGCTTCGATTCGCTCATCTCTAATGATGACTTATCTTTGCAACATTGTGGGAATATCACTTTAAAAAATCTTCAAACCTGGTTACCAGCCGAACCAGGGACTCCTATGTGTAGACAGCATTGCTTCTAAGGCTAGTTTCTCACCAGGAGTAAATTGTTCTGGCAGAGAAACGGCCTATCCAAAGACATAGGGGGTTATTTACTAACAGAAATACGTCTATATTAGGCATATTTCTGGTGCAGATTGCGGCGAAAAAGTTATTTGCGCCTACAATCTGCAACTTTATCCTGCTCACGCCAGGTCTACAGCAGTGGGTGTGGCATCTGCGGGTAAAGAGGACAGCCCTGTCTAATTCATCATTTTCTACGCCTGTTTTAGATGAAGAAAATTGTTTAAATCTACGCCAGCAAGGGAGCTGGTGTAGATATAGAAGCGGCTGGCGCCTCTACTTAACTTTGGCGGATCCGCCACCAGCGCAGGGCCTTATTAAAGGGGTTATCCGAGGCTGGAAATGCCCCCCCTACTGCCCGAACCCCTCACACTGATTCTACTTACCTGGCACCCCTCTCCCCGCGTCGCTCCTGGTCCCCACATGGCCGCCGCTCTGCTTCCTCGCTGTGAACGGATGAAAACATCCAGTGTCAGGGGCAGCAATGTCAGACTGTTACGGGGATGAGCCTCCCTAGCATTGCGGGTGACGCTAGGGAGGCTCATCACTGTCACCGCCTGCCCCCCCCCCCCCAACACCAGATGTTTTCATCCACGCACGTGGAGAAACAGCGGCAGCCATGCGGGACCAGGAGCGACGTGGGGAGCGGGGTGCCAGTTAAGTAGAATCAGTGTGAGGGGCATTTCCAGCCTCGGATAACCCCTTTAAGACAGGCGTCTAAAATGACCCCCATAGTATCATAGCCGGATATTACCTGTCCCCACCGGAGCCTATTGACTATAATGGGACACTGCAGGGATCTGACCTGTTTTCAGCATTAGTGCTGGGATTCGACCGGACAAAAAACGCCTCTTGCAGCAATTCCATCTGCCTAACTAATTATATCTTCCCAATCCCTAACCCAGGGATCAGCAACCACTGATGCTCCATCTTCTGTGAAAGTTCAACTCCCAGCATGCACATTTACTAGGCTGTTCTTGCATCTCCCATAAAAGTTAAAGGAGGATTCTGGGAGTTGTAGTTTTAGAACATCTGGGGTGCCGGAAGTTGCTGATCCCTGTCCCTGGCTGTCTTCTGTGTGTAATCGCTGTGTCTGTGACAGGCACCTTCTAATTAAAGATAAGCAAATTTCCTAAGATTTGATTCAGTCCAATTTGTCCGAATCTGCCAAGAAATTTGATTCAGGTACAAATCAATTCCATAGTTGCCAACTGCCCGAATTTGGCAGAACTGTCCCTAATTTTCAGGGACGGTCCCAGCAAATTTGTGCTATCCCGGGATGGAAATTGGCGGGGCAAGCATAAACCCCGCCCATAAGTGAGTGTTTCAAAGCGGGGTCTGGGAATTTCCTAGGGGGTGAGGCTTATTTGCCCCGATTTTACTAACTGAAACGTTGATAAGTATGGAATTCTAACCAAATTAAAACTACTTTAAATGCCTGTAAAATCTCTTTCGCTCTCTCTCTCTCTAATGAATGAATTCGCTCATCTCTAGTCCTATCACATCATTGGCTGAGCTCAGAATGGTGTCTCTGCTCGAGACCTTACACAAGTCAATATCCTAATTGGCTGAGAGGCTGACTGCAAGACATTATGGGCGAGTCCGCTGGCCGGAGCCCTGTCCGGGGTACTGTGATCCCTCCTCGTCATCTTCCCTGCTGTGTTTCCCTTAGTACTGACTGCACTGAGTTCGATATGTGAAATGGCAGTTACCTTTTTGTGAGATTTGTCCAAACCAAAGTGCCAAAACTTTGGCTTTGTTTGAAAGTTGAATTTTTGGGTGAAATTTGTAATAAATTTGATTTTTTCACACTTGATTCGCTCATCTCTACTTATATAATATTCCAAGCCCTTCCCAATCATTTTTCTTCCTGGACAATCTCTTTCCTCACATTTTGTAGGTACAATTATGTTACATGGGTATTCCCACTTCAGACATTGATGGCATATCAATGTTGGGACACTCTTTTACCTCCAGAAAAGAGCTTAGGAAGTGAACAGAAAGTAGCCGCGCATGCACAGTCTGTACCGCTATGGGAGCTGGCTCGGCTAATTCCGGCAGTCCAATAATGCCGAATGGAGCAGTAGCTGCTCTTGCGCAGAGCTCTCTCCATTCACCACTATTTGACATCTGAAAATAGCAGAGTGTGCTCGCTTGCCTTTTTTCGGAACTCCCATAGCATGTTCTCCTTCACTTTGTGGGCCCCGTTCTGGAGACAGGAACAGGTCACAGAGGTGGGACCCAAACCTATCCTAGCGATGAGATGAGCCAATCTCTTTCCATTACTGTACAGTCCCATTTCTTTGTTAACCAGTCCCTGAAATACCTACCAGTTCTTCTGCAATAGAAAAGGCCAAATTTCCAGGTAAGACAAGGATATCACATATACAAAGCTCTATATATCATTGGAAAGTATGTTAAAGCGCATCTCAGGCAATGAAGTTGGAAACTATTCCTTAACATGTCGAGATGTGCTATTTAGAGGCTCCAACAATTGTTCTTCACTATTATTAACTGCACTTTTCATCTACTTGAGAATGTAATAAGACAGAATGAACAGTAGATCGATGTCTTCTTAGAGCAGCTCACAGCTACAGGAGGTGGTTGCCAATAATCAGCAAGGCTTCTGTGCTTTAGCTGGCAAAATGTGTGCCTATGATTATCCATCTCAGGGGTGCCGTCATGAGACAAACTGTATGGGGCCTCATGCATAAAACTGTCCCCCTAGCAGTTAATCATACTGTGATTGACTGCTATGTGTGAACATTGACTTTTATGCTCCTTTTTTTTGTCAGGTTATTCGCAAAATCAAGACATATTAGCAGCATGTGTGAATATACAGATGTAGCAAATGTTAAAGAGCCTCTTTCTGCACGATCAACCTAATTAAACCAGGCATACTTTCTTTCTTTTGTCTGTATGTTAAATAGCTGCAGAGATATCTGTGTTTATAGTCATATGCAAATTAGCATGTTGGAGCACCAGAGGATGGGGCTGAATAGAGATGGCCTTGCGGTTCGCCCGTCAGTCGTTTCGCGGCGAACTTTGCTCATTCGCTGTTCGCCGAACGGACAAACATATTGCGATATTCGCGCCCGCCATATTCTTTTACATTGTGAAGAACTTTGACCCATGACATATCCATCAGGTGGTACAGGCGCAATGAGCAGGATACGGGTATACGCTGACGCCAAATTATGCTATGACTGGGTCAGGTGTAGATGATAGTCTATGTTTTGTTTGTGACGCCAATTGCAGCGTGCGCAGGGTACTATCACAGGGCCCTTCCAAGGTGTTATAACTCAAGCCCCAGGATAGGAATGCCATAGTGGTGTAATTGCCTATAATGTCTCTGTATGGTGATGATAATGGTGTCAACGGTGTCTCCTACCTGGGTACCGCTGGACTCCTGGCTCCGCGCTCACTTGCAATAAATTGAGTGTAGTGATAGTAGGAGTAATAGAGGAATTTTGCAGCAGAAATTGATGTCCAGACCTTTAGATGAAGTTCAAACTTTTCTTTACTGAAGATAACTTTCATCCAAGCAGAATACAGCTTTGGTCCCAGCAGGTTTTGGCAATAGTTGGCAGGAATACATCTTCTGCACTATAAATCTGGAGCTTGCAGGATAAGCTTGTTAGCTCTGTAACTGTGGCAGGAATTTAGCTTCTGCACTTCTCTTTATCTTCTGCTTTGTAGGGACTGACTAGCTGAGGAGGAATATGGCTTCTCCTAGGTCTCTGGACTTTGCTCACAGATAGGCTCTCAGGGAATGCTTTCGTCCTGGAACTCTGGAGGTAGTCTGCTTTCTTGTCATCCAGCTGAGGCTGCATGGCTCAGACTGGGTATACGATCAATGTCTCAGCCGAAACAAGATCCTAGCTTTCTTCCCTATGCAGGGGGACTCCTGAAGGCTATCACACAGCCTTCCCAAACAGGGGTGCCTGACACACTCCCTCTAACTTCCTTCTCCACCCAAGGTGCAGGATGTGGGAACCGTCCACACCTCCACAGAGGGGGAGCTAAGCTGGAATGATCCATTCCAGCCTAGATAAACTAAACTAGAACGAGTACCTTACCAATGCATTGCTGCCACCTGCTGGTGTACCTGGTGAATGACAAGGAAACAATTAACATGGTTTTAGATGCACATTTGTGAAGACATGAGCAAAATCATATCAGATGAAAATATACAGGCTCTTAGAAGATAGTAGCGGGGTAGAGGCATGTAATAACACAACTCTGGGGTGGTACACAGGACAGCCAATTGAGACTTTTCAGCACATGGACGTACCCCCTACCTTATAAATAAACCTGATCTGGGCGCCATTTAACATTCAGTCTTTTGCCAGTGTAGGGAGAGGCTGCTGTGTGGAGCAGGGACAGACTGTTAGGGACACAAAACGCTAACTAATAGGGCCACAAAAGTCCTTTTAAGGACTGGTATTGGTGTGCTATCGATAGGTGTGACTTACTGAGGGGTGTAATATACTTATAATATACTTTGTAACATAGAAAGTATATTATAGTGCAATTGTATTGTGCAGCAGTTGTGTGCGGTTCTGCTGTGTTAACGCATCTACACAGATTGAAAAACACTATTTGAAGAAATAATTTCTAATGGTGTGATTTACCAGTTGCCCCCCAAATAACTGATTGAGGCAGGGGTGTGATATACCTTCTTCCACAAATACTACTCTTCTATTGGGACTTCTGTCACAGGGTCATTTTGAAAATGACAGGCAGAGGAAGAGGCAGGCCCTTCCGTAGGGGTCGGGCAGGTGCACCAGGCCGCAGACTAAGTGGGAAGCTGCAGAAGGTGCTTGCAATTACGTCAAAGAACGCACCAGACTTGGTTGAGTGGCTCACTCAGCCATCCGCTTCTGCACATTCCTCATACTCTCTATCTGCACACTCTTCACTCTATGCTGTGTGCACCCCCAAAAACACCACCACCATCACCATATCCCCTCCGCTCGAGTCAGAGGAATTATTTTCCCATCCATTGCAAGACCTTACCGATGAAAGAGGAGGTATCGAGGGTCGCCACCCAGTAGTCTGACGACAGTACCCAGATCAGCCCAAGGAGGATGGTCCCCGCTGTTGCTGCCTTCTCCAAGATCTCTAAGGTGACGAATCCGATGATGATGTGTCGATGGACGTCACGTGGGTGTCCACAAGAGAGGAAGAGGAGGGGAGTTGAGAGGGAGAGACGGAGCAGCAGATAGGGAGGAGAAGGAGGAGAAGCAGGCAGAACTTACAGTGCACAGGAGGCAAAAAGCAGACTGCAAATGTATCTGGAAAGAGCAATCCACCATGCACGGTCACTTGTGGCGCTTCCAGGACGCCGGCACATGGCTCCGCAGTGTGGGCTTTTTTAACATGTCCGCTGCTGACAATAGTGTTGCCATCTACAGCATGTGCTGTCAACGCATAAGTCGCGGTAAGCCCAACACTCACCTAGGGATGACCGCCTTAAGAAGGCACCTGTCCTCCTATCACCGAGCCCAGTGGGAGCAACACTGTCAGAGCCCACAAAGCCACACTCCCGGTGCTCCTCGTCCTGCGTCTTCTCCTTCTCCTCTCTCCTCCCAGTTGTCCTACTCTTCACCTTCCACCGTGCCATTGTCGCGTTCATGTGGCAAAAGGCAGGCCTCCTTGCCCCAAATGTTAGAGTGAAAAAAGATGATGACGCCGGATAACCCTCTTGCCCAACAGCTGATGTCCGTGGAATGCCTAATTTTTGTGACCTGTACTGGCCGACAGTTACATATTTACCCTGTGACCGTCTAATGTACCTCAAGCCACAGAATCCAAAGTTCTTTGCTATCAGGTGAATGCCTATTAAATAATTTTTTGGGCCTGTACTGGCCGACAGTTACATTTTTATCCTGTGACCGCCTAATGTACCTCCAGCCACAGAATCCGAAGTTCTTTGCTGTCAGATAATGCCTATTGCCTAATTTTTAGGGCCTGTACTGGCCATCAGTTACATTTTTATCTTGTGACCGCCTAATGTACCTCCAGCCACAGAATCCAAAGTTCTTTGCTGTCAGATAATGCCTATTGCCTAATTTTTAGGGCCTGTACTGGCCATCAGTTACATTTTTATCCTGTGACCACCGAATGTACCTCCAGCCACAGAATCTAAAGTTCTTAGCTTTCAGGTGAACGCCTGTTGGGTAATTTTTGGGGCCTGTTCTGGCCGACAGTTACATTTTTTATCTCTAGCCACATAATCACACCCTTGTCTCACTCCTCTGCTTCTCATTATGGTGGCGTATGAACCGCATTCACCATAAGGACCTTCTAATATCACAGGGTCATGTGACTGTGCCCCCCACCCTGTACTGTGTCCCTTTATACCCTGCATTGTGCCCTCTTACCACACCCTGTGCAGTGCCCCTAGTCATTCCCTGTACTGTTTCCTCTTATACTCTTTTATCCCGTCACGGTATGGCGATGTTATCCGGTCACTTTTTTTTAGGTGTTTTCCGGTCAATGCATGGTGGCGGTATCCAATAACTGGATGGCCATAACTTTATCCCTTTCCCTGCCCACACCATCCTTTTTTAGACTTGGCATGAGCGGGAAAAAGATGCAGATTCCGGTGCCAAGGACCTTTGCGCCACAATCTGTGTAAGTATTTCTATATAATAAATGATCACCTAATTGTATTATTATTCGGGGGTAGGGCTAATATCTTTATATTATATAGATTCTAGTGTATTATACTGTGCCCTGTATTTCCCAGTAGAAAATGATCCTTGGGAAACACAGTCCTCATCCCTGACCACCAGGACCAGTTATCGCTCTGTCAGTACATGGCGGCCTCCCCTCTCCGCCACGCTGCTCCGATGTGTACTGGTGCTTATTCTGACACTACGGCTGGGTTCACATCCTATTTTTGCCATCCATTTAATGAATACCTAAAATGTATGCAGTAACAGATGCTTTAGACTGATGCCGTACAGTGGCGTCCATTCACCATACAGTTCCATGGTAGAAATAAAATTTACGTTAACGTATGCATTTTTTTAAATAGACTCTGCAGGATACAAAAACGCAGGGTGCTCCACATTTGTATACAAACCATTAGGAAATAACATTTTTCTAGGCTCCAGCAGGGCACATTTTTAAGAATTTCCCTTTAAGACGCATAGAAATGGCCCTTGATTAAAATACGTATTTTTGGTGGGAATTTTTGCCAATTATCCCCCTCTGGTATATTACTGTCAATGTTGTGGGACTTTTTGTGTACTTCTAGTAAGTGTTTGCTGGCTGCAAATATGAGCTGAAGGTTTTTCAGGTTCGTCTGCCATTAAAGTGAATGAGGCCCGCAGCGAACATTTGATCGTGTTTGCACGATTGCGTTCGCGAACCCTCCCGGCCGATGTTCGGCCATCACTAGGGCTGAATCCTTGGAGCACTGCTTTTGTAACCCCTCCCCCTCTTCCCCCATGCTCTGCACACTTTACCCTACCCTTGATTGACAGGGCTAGACATCAGCATGCTGAGGGCAGAGCTGTGTCCTGGCATGTAACACTGCTTACTATCACCTTACCATGTGGAAAATACTCAGAAAGCTAATACATATTACTGGTTTATTCACAGGCACAGTCTATAGTTATAAAGAAACCAGTAATATGTATTAGTTTCTAAGTATAGAAAACCACCCTTTTCAACATGATAAGGCTGTGGCCAGGAGGTGAGTGATCAGCCTTGCATGTAGATGTGCCAGGTTTATATCCCAGGAGAGACCTCTAGATTTTCGTCCCCCACATTTAACCAATAATAAAAGGCTATATCCTTACTTTATTGAGAATTGAGGTTTTCTATACTTAGAAAGCTACATATTGCTGGTGTCTTTACACGTATACTTCTTTTTTCAAAATAGTAGGGCTATAGCCTTTTACTATGGGTAAATGAGGAAGATAAACAAATAAATGAAGAAAAAAAAATTAAAAATGTATTTAACTACTATGCCTGGTTTAATAGGGTTTATCATGCTGACAGAAGGTCTTTGACGGTGGGTTCACATTTGCAGCAACTGCTGCTGTAGTATGTTCCAGCAGAGGAACAGACTACTAGGGTTTACCATATCCGGCATAGCCTGATTGTGTCGCGCATCGTCACATCCCCATTGAGTATAATGGGATCCAACAGGGATCCAGACACTTTCCCGGCATAAATGTTAGCTTTCAGCAGGAAGCTGTCATTTATACTGGAAAGCTTCCAGATTCCTGTTCGATCCCATTATAGTCAATAGAGATCTGGCAGTCATCGGCATGATCTGGCTATGCTGGATTCAGTGTACTCCAGTAGTCTGTTCTGGCAGAGTTCACAACACATATGTGTACATAGCCTGATGTTAATACACTGAAGAAAACTTTAAATTGATACTTAAAAGTTTTTTTCTAGAGTTGATTTTGGTGTCCTATCTTAAGGATAAATCATCAATATCAGATGTGCGGAGGTCCAACTTCCAGCAACCCCACTGATCTGCTTTTTGAATAAGGGGTCGCACTCCAGTGAGTGCAGAGTCCTCTTCCTAGACCATGTTTGTTGGTAACATGAACTAGGCACTGCTCAACCCCGTTCAAGAGGATGGGCCTGGCTGCAATACCAAGCACAGCCACTATACAATGGACAGCGCTGTGCTTGGTAAGCTGCAAGGAGGCCATAGCGCTTAAAGGAGTGCCACTGCCTCTTAAAACAGCTGATCGGTGGGGATGCTGGGGCTCGGATATTGGTAACCTATTCTGAGGATAGCCCATCAATATCAAATGTTTAATGTTCTAAGTACCAAAGTAATATGTTCAACATCTGTATCCTGCAGTGTCCTCCTTTAATTTTCTGCGGTGCTATTTCAAATTAATACTCTACTAATGCTTATTCTAAAGAGAATCTGTCAGCTATCCTTACGTTGTGTGGTTAAAACATTGCTATCATATCATGGGTGAACAAAGTCTTTCTATATCTTTTTGGAACTTTCTTCCTTTTGTAGCAACCACAAAGTGCTCTCCCTGATCAGCTGTAATCTGACAGCAAGTGTTTGCTTTCCCTGCAGCGCCACCACAGGGAAAATGAAGCATTACACATTTCTCATCCAAATCAGTTTGATGTTTTGTGTAATGAAGCAGGACAGACTTCTTGCAACCACTCTCCAGTCTGGCCAAGAGATAAGGAATTCACTAAATGGATGTAAAAATAAATATTCTAAACTAAACATCACTTTTAATTAATTTTATTTTATTATGTATTTATTTATTTATTTTTGTTTAGTATTTTCTTATAATTCGGAAATCTAATTTGTTTCCTTTCTTTTTCATGTAATGTTTCCAGTGTATGTGTGAAGGCTCCTTGTTACAATGCAGACCACTAGCGTTGAGTTAATCAAAGCTAAACAAATTGACTTCGATATGAATTTCTGGAAAAATTCAATTCGCCGCAAAGCCGAATTTCCTTGTGATAATAAATTCATTTTTCCTGAAATGTAATGTAAAAATGCATACTCACCTCATCCATTTGCTCGCAGAGAGAACATCAAGGTCATCTTGTTTGTAGATGCAGTGGGTATTGATTTATTTACTTTAACCGGATTAACCCCTGAAAGACCTTAATTTTAATCTCAAATGAATGTGGCATCTGAGGGGTTTAATGATGGGGAGGCCTGATCGACATTCTTCGTCATTGCGCCCCCTACATACAAAGGAATGTACTTTGTGACAAAGTAATTAGTGACAAATCAAATTTCTTTGTGAAATTCGGCAAAGCAGCCAAATCTAATTTTTCATAACTTTGCTCACCACTACAGACCACCATATTGTTCTGTTGGGAGGCTTGCAATACAATAGACAGACCTCTTCATACTGTATTTTGCCTCAGTGCATTGTGAGTCAGAAATCATAGCTGCTAAACTAATCCTACAGCAAGGTTTAATTTAGAAAATATATGAGTTTCTCTGAAACCAATTTAATCTGAGCTTAAGGGCCAAAGCTTCAATCTTCGCAACTAAGGTGAATGGCAATAAGGGAATTGTAGATGTTGGTGGGATGACAATGGCTGGCGTGAACCTGGAAATGTGATAATTTCATACTCTCCATACATCTTATATGAGCACATTGTAGTAGCATGCTTGAGGTAATAGTGGAATTTTTAACTACTTTAAGACTGGGCCATTTACCCCGTTTCCTGACCAGACTTGTTTTGAATTTTTTTTGTATATGTGTCTTCGAAATCCTTAATTTTTGTTTTCCATTCGGTTAGTTAAAGAATTTTTGCATGTTTTTTTTTTCCTTTTTTAGTTATACATGGGACTTTGTTTTTACAGTATTTGATTTTAGTTTTATTCTTAATTTTTATTTATATTATAAAAAAGTAGAGAAAGTGTTTTGCTCATTTTTCTTTATTTGAATAGAACAAAGTACAGTACAACTAAAATATTTTTAAATGATGTCTCCTTCCTTTTTTTTTTATAAGGGATGTATGGATTATGGTTACAGGGAGCAGGGCGAGAAGCTGCTTTGTAGTGGTATCATTTTTTAAATATTATTTTAAAAAGTTTTTACTTAGTTTTATTTTTTATTTTAGTCCGATGGTGGAGACATTATAACTTTACAGTTTTTTCTATTATTGCGAATTTCTTCTGTAATGCATCCCCCAGAGAGGTTGTACAGACAGGACAAGCCTCACTGCACACAAAATCCTGCTCTGCTAAGACCCAGCAGCTCATGCATTTTCCCAGTCCCATGCAATCAAATGGTCCCTAGGACTGGAGCAGGAAGCAACAGGAAGCCTCCTAATCTGTATACACAACTGTCAATGGCAGCTGTATATGCAGTGATGGAGAAGGCAGGGATAGTAAAAGAACATTTCTGCCTCCTCTATGGGAAGTCCGACTATCACTGACAGCTGGCTCCCGATTGCTGCAGTTGCAGATTTCCGTGCAGTTCCAAACCCTTTAAGGATGGTCATAAATGTCCTTGGAGAGTTAAATACGGACTTCACAGATGTTTATAGTTGACAGGCAGTCTGCAAGTGGTTAAAGTTAAAATGACCAAACATTTTAATTCTCTAAAATGAATAAAAGTCAAATTTCATCCATGAAAACCAGATAAACATATGTGGCCAGTTAAGTCCCTAATACACAAGGAGTTGCACTCTCCGTTTCACAATCAAACAGCACGTGTATAACCAGGACAATTATAGATAAATCTTCTTCAGTTCTCCTTTATTTTATATATCACAGGCTTCTAAAAACAGCAAAATACGTAAAAATGTCCTTAAGCCCTGAATTCATATGGTCTCTTGAGACCTCTTCAGTATAGATGATGATTGCAGGCATTTCCATGCATTTCTCATGCACTCCGCTCGGACTTCCATCTAGGGCATATTTTCCACCAGCGACAGGGGTACACAAAGCAGTTGCCACGCAACATTTCAAGGGCATGCCCCCTTAGCTTGTTACAGTCACAGAGTACCAGTGTGATCATTACATAACCAGGACAGATCCTAAACCTCTGGAAATAAACAATTAAAGGGGTTGGCTCATCATGGACAATGGGGGCATATCGCTAGGATATGCCCTCATTGTCTTATAGGTGCGGATCCCACTGCTGGGACCCGCACCTATATCAAGAACTGAGCCCCGCAAGTGAAGGGCGCACTGCACATGCGCAGCTGCCCCCCTACATAAATTTTTTATGGGGCCGGTGAAAATAGCCAAGCACTGGCTCAGGTATTTCCATCTGCCCCATAGAAATGAATAGGAGTGGCAGGGGGCGGCAGGGGTACACAAAGCAGCTGCCACACAACATTTTAAGGGCATGCCCCCTTAGCTTGTTACAGTCACAGAGTACCAGTGTAATCATTACTTGACCAGGACAGATCCTAAACCTGTGGAAGTAAACACTTAAAGGGGTTGTCTCATCATGGACAATGGGGGCATCCCACCGCTGGGACACGCACCTATATCGAGAACGAAGCCTGCAGTGCAAGTGAAGGAAGGCGCACTGCACATGCGCAGCTGCCCTCCACTCATTTTTTATGGGGCCGGCAAAAATAGCAGAGCGCTGGCTCAGGTATTTCCATCGGCCCCATAGAAATGAATGGGAGCGGTATGCTCCCATTCACTTCTATAGGGAGCCAGCTTGGTGGTGTCCGGACCGGAGTCCTCCAGCCACCACCTTTCAGGGCTCTGTTCTCTATATAGGTGCGGGTCCCAGCAGTGGGACCCACACCTATAAAACAATGGGGGCAAATCCTAGCGATGATGAGACAACCCCTTTAAGCTTTACATTCCGTAACAGCAAGTGGAGATCTAGAAAACAGTGAGAAACCGATACATAAAGTAGTCAAACATTGAAAAAACATTTTATAGTGCCAGGATGAAAGGAAAGGTTCACCTTTGAAACCATTGTTTTTATTGTTCCATTCAATCTTGAATGAAGAAAAGTAGCAAATTCTATTGTTTTGTGCCTACAGCTTCTATGCTTCTACGTGTCTTCATGGTAACAGGCTACAAACTAACCCTGTGTAATCTGAACTAGTGTTGGGCGCGAATATTCGTATCGCTAATTTTAATTCGCGAATATCGCCACTTTGAGAATTCGCAAAGTTTTAGAATATAGTGCTATATATTCGTATTCTCGAATATTCTAGATTGTTTTTTCATTAATAACTTCCCTTCTTGCTTGTGGGCCAATGAGAAGGCTGCAATATCTTTGTCTGAGCTTAGCAACATCCCTAGCAACCAATAGGAAAGCTGCCTACCCCTTACTATATAAGAACCTCCCCAGCAGTTATTTTCTGTAGTTTATTGCAGTTCTGAGAGAGAGAGAGAGAGAGACAACAGTGACATTGCTGTGCTCTGTGCTTTACTGTTTAATTACATTAAATAGTTAGTTAGCTCATATACAGTACAGACCAAAAGTTTGGACACACCTTCTCATTCAAAGAGTTTTCTTTATTTTCATGACTATGAAAATTGTAGATTCACACTTAAGGCATCAAAACTGTGAATTAACACATGTGGAATTATATACATAACAAAAAAGTGTAAAACAACTGAAAATATGCCATATTCTAGGTTCTTCAAAGTAGCCACCTTTTGCTTTGATTACTGCGTTGCACACTCTTGGCATTCTCTTGATGAGCTTCAAGAGGTAGTCACCTGAAATGGTCTTCCAACAGTCTTGAAGGAGTTCCCAGAGATGCTTAGCACTTGTTGGCCCTTTTGCCTTACTCTAGCGGTCCAGCTCACCCCAAACCATCTTGATTGGGTTCAGGTCCGGTGACTGTGGAGGCCAGGTCATCTGGCGCAGCACCCCATCACTCTCCTTCATGGTCAAATAGCCCTTACACAGCCTGGAGGTGTGTTTGGGGTCATTGTCCTGTTGAAAAATAAATGATGGTCCAACTAAACGCAAACCGGATGGAATAGCATGCCGCTGCAAGATGCTGTGGTAGCCATGCTGGTTCAGTATGCCTTCAATTTTGAATAAATCCCCAACAGTGTCACCAGCAAAGCACCCCCACACCATCACACCTCCTCCTCCATGCTTCACAGTGGGAACCAGGCATGTAGAGTCCATCCGTTCACCTTTTCTGCGTCGCACAAAGACACGGTGGTTGGAACCAAAGATCTCAAATTTGGACTTATCAGACTAAAGCACAGATTTCCACTGGTCTAATGTCCATTCCTTGTGTTCTTTAGCCCAAACAAGTCTCTTCTGCTTGTTGCCTGTCCTTAGCAGTGGTTTCCTAGCAGATATTCTACCATGAAGGCCTGATTCACACAGTCTCCTCTTAACAGTTGTTCTAGAGATGTGTCTGCGGCTAGAACTCTGTGTGGCATTGACCTGGTCTCTAATCTGAGCTGCTGTTAACCTGCGATTTCTGAGGCTGGTGACTCGGATGAACTTATCCTCCGCAGCAGAGGTGACTCTTGGTCTTCCTTTCCTGGGGCGGTCTGCATGTGAGCCAGTTTCTTTGTAGCGCTTGATGGTTTTTGTGACTGCACTTGGGGACACTTTCAAAGTTTTCCCAATTTTTCGGACTGATTGACCTTCATTTCTTAAAGTAATGATGGCCACTCGTTTTTCTTTACTTAGCTGCTTTTTTCTTGCCATGATACAAATTCTAACATTCTATTCAGTAGGACTATCAGCTGTGTATCCACCTGACTTCTCCACAACGCAACTGATGGTCCCAACCCCATTTATAAGGCAAGAAATCCCACTTATTAAACCTGACAGGGCACACCTGTGAAGTGAAAACCATTTCAGGTGACTACCTCTTGAAGCTCATCAAGAGAATGCCAAGAGTGTGCAAAGCAGTAATCAAAGCAAAAGGTGGCTACTTTGAAGAACCTAGAACATGACATATTTTCAGTTGTTTCACACTTTTTTGTTATGTATATAATTCCACATGTGTTAATTCATAGTTTTGATGCCTTCAGTGTGAATCTACAATTTTCATAGTCATGAAAATAAAGAAAACTCTTTGAATGAGAAGGTGTGTCCAAACCTTTGGTCTGTACTGTATATATAATACAGATAGTTAGTGGGAGATAGTCAGTGTAGGTTAGATAGTGATATAGTGTAGCTGATAGGTTCCAGTGCAGGGTGTTAGGTGGTGTGATAGGAATTATTGTTTCTCTGCTGTCCATACGTACATGCTACAGACATAGTGCTGTGATGTCACAAGTTCACAACAATACTTAGTGCACAAATCAGTAATATGTAGTCAGACCTGATAAAATCTGAAGTTGCACGTATTGTGCAAAAACATGCGTATCATTAATTGCCGATTTGCGCATTCGAGAATATATGACAAATATTTGTGAAATATCGTGAATTTGAATATTGCCCCTGCCGCTCATCACTAGTCTGAACCGACAGTCAGGTTGCCATTCATCTTTTCCCTACTTCTTTCTAACCTACCTAATGGGGACAAATGAAAGAGAGTATGACTCCAGGATTTATAGTCTATATTACCATGGGGGCACAGGAACTGTAGACCCTAATAAAATAAGAAATGTTTAATGAAGACCATTTCCAAAGTCGCTTCAATTCACCATTTTAGATGTCAACAATGATACGTATTGGTTGTAAATTAGACCTTTCTTCTACTTTCTCAAACCTGGATGCTACTTTAATGATGATGAATTTCAAAAATAGAATGGACAATGTCATATTAAAAACTAAATTCTAAAGATTACAAATCATCAATTAACGAAGCGCCAGAACCGTCTTTCTACTTGTTTCAGGTTACAAAATAACCCTACTTCACCTTACACTGCTCATTTGCTCTTGTGACATTTTTTTTTTATTATGGTTTTTCTATTATAGTTACAATCGTCACAAAATTGCCAATTATTTCAATCATCCTTTCTATCATCTCTGTGAACTATTGTTTTCTACTAAAGTTATCAGATCAAAATGCCACCCAGATTCTTCAGCCTTTTAATTGCTTCGCTGTGTTAATTTAGTTGGATGGTCACTTTTATCGCAGACAGGAGGAAACATTTGTCTTAAATTCTTTGTCTTAAAACTTTTGTCTTAAAACTTTTTGACATCAGCGTCTCTATAACTTCTCCAATTAACCTGAACCGTTATTTATTGAGCTCCTTGGCCAAAGAAAGACGAAGCCCATTAATTAGACTCACTGGTTTTAATACAATCCTATTTTTCCATCCTCACAAAGTTGTAGCTCTGTAGGCGGGAATCAAACAACAGTTTACAGAGAACTTTTTACCAACTTCTTTTTGCAGCCATCAAGGGAAAAGACACCATTAAATATAATTTTTTTCATGTTCTCAAAACTGCAGAACAACAAAATAAAGCTGGCTGTAGTTTGCCTTGATGTCCCTTCTAAAAATCAACAGCCTGGATATATATTAAATACTAATGACATAACATAGACTCTCTCCAACCACTTACCGGGTTGTCTCCAAATCCATAACACATATAAAACATTCAATGAATAAAACTTTATATTGCTGTAGTTTAAGTATGTTGCCTTCATGGCTATCCTGACCTTCCAGAGTACCTAAGGATCATCTAGTGGATTGAGAATCCATTAGAAGACTTTTAAGCTAATCACTTTCCACATGGGCCTATTTCTTATGGACTGATTCGTAAATAACTTATTAAACACAGTGGATGTGGATCTACTGTATATTTGATCGGATTTAGCTTAGGGCTACTCCTAAGGGTGTAATTTAACTGGCTTTCCCTGGTTTTTACTCTTTCCCCCTGTTATAGGGATCTGGTCTTCGCTGCAGAGGAAGCACCACGCTGCTACCTCTTGGAGTAGTACATGTTCAGTGACAGCTGAGCCAAGCAGATCTAGAGAAACCAGTTCAAGGCACCAATGGGACAGATTAAATTGTAGTCAGTGGACAAGCTGAAGTTAGGGCATGCACAGTTTGTTCAATACAGAAAACAGACAAATAGTCAGGGCAGGCGGCACAGATTCAGTACGTTCAACAGGGAGAGGTCATTGCAGGCAGAACATGTATAACTTGGTAAACAGACAGAAGTCATGCACGGACAATAAGACAACAGAGTACGCCTTCTCAGGGCTAGACTATCTAGGGACCTTATTGCTCGGACACCTTCCCATAAGGGAAGTTGCCTTTTATAACCGCAGACAGGCAGCCATTTGCTTGGGACAGATTAGGCCATGTGCTCTGGTCCTTTAAAGGGAACCTGTCACTGGGATTTTGGGTATAGAGCTGAGGACATGGGTTGCTAGATGGCCGCTAGCACATCCGCAATATCCAGCCCCCATAGCTCTGTGTGCTTTTATTGTGTCAAAAAACCCGATTTGATACATATGCAAATTAACCTGAGATGAGTCCTGTCCCTGACTTATCTCAGGGACAGGACTCATCTCAGGTTAATTTGCATATGTATCAAATCAGTTTTTTTACACAATAAAAGCACACAGAGCTATGGGGACTGGGTATTGCGGATGTGCTAGCGGGCATCTTGCAACCCATGTCCTCAGCTCTATACACAAAATCCCGGTGACAGGTTCCCTTTAAGAGTTGGGGAGAGTGCAGGCAGAGAATATCAGTCAAGAGGCTGGAAGAGGCCAGACAGAACCTTGAGCACTCTGTCGTCCATTCCCCTGGGCAAAGGGACAAGTTTTCTGGTTATCTAAATCCAATTTTATAACTTGTGTTCATCTCATTGGGAGGACATTTTTTTTATATTGTTCTATGGCTTAACTTAGGCCCAATGCACACAAATATATCCACAAAACACGGATATAGCCCTTGTACATCCCACACTTTCCATTCAAAAAGGACAAGAATAGGATATGTTCTGTCTTTTTTTTTTTTGGCACAGTGGATGTGTACAGAACACATTGTGTTGTCCACATTCTTTGCAGCCCCATTGAGATGAATGGATCCACATCCAATCTGCAAAAGTCTTCTGCATGAAGCCTTATTATTATTATAACTTTTTGTTTTAGATTATAACAGTATTAGACCTTTTATTGGTGACATTTTTGAACTTTTTGTTCAATACAGTGAAAATATTAAGACATATGATTTGTTATATTACGCTGTCTGGAAATAAAGAGCTTAGCCGACAAAAACAAAAGGTTAATACTGCCAAGGACTGAAATGCCACGTATAATCATCAACTCTGAGCGACCCTACGGATTCATCTGACACACAAGTAATATTTGGCTGTAACAATACAAACTTCTCACGGGAATTTGCAGAGGTCTTTATGAGGAAAACATCAGAAAATGTGTTCATTATTTTTCCTTGGTAAATATGCTGAAATATTTTGTAAAGCGTTAACAGCCCATCATTGCAGGAAGAGTCCACAGGGAATCTGCTGAAGGAGATGTCAGTATTTTATAAAATATAGTAAATAATCATTTTGGTATCAGTATGGGTCATGTTTTCCAGGCAATAATGACCAGCCTTCAACTAATGTTGTCAGCTGGATCTCATTTTTGATAAACTGGAATATTTCAGTTTATCTCTGATAATTTCTTTCTTCATATTCATGTTAAAAGGCAGAGATGAACGAATCACATTTTATGAACGTCTCAAAAACTTTAGTTCCCAATGAATCTGAACTTTTTGGGATTTCTCCTGCACAAAACACAATAAATAGTGGCCACTATTTTAAAAGAAGGCATCTGCCACCAAAAAGGATTATTTTTGGACCATTTTTTTTTATAATTTTTTCTTCAGTCTAGGAATGTTACACCACACAGTTCCTAGACTGTTTCTCTAATCAAAAAGACCTGCTAGATCTCTCCTTGTTGACTACAGTTGATTTCTATTTTGGTACTTCTAATCATCCTCAACTTACTTAATCATTGCTCTCTAATCTACATTATCTGCACTCTACACTCCTGAATGCCTTAGTATCCCGCTCTAAATTGTTAATTACTACCAGAAGAGACCTCACTTCATTCGAAAGACTCTCCTCTCCAGTTAGTTCACCAGAACATTTATTATTCAGGCTCTATTGTCACATTCAGAGTCCAGACCTTAAAGACACCGCCAAGAAGGCACTTCATATCCTCTTAGGAAAGAGATCTTTCCATTTCTAAGTGAAAGTGGGCCTAAACAATTATATTTGGGGTCTCACAGTGAGTCATGGTGTGTTTGATTACAGAAGAACTCTTATAAAATAATCTTGCGTTGATACTACACCACAAATAAACTTCAGATAAGGAAACTACTATCTGACAATTGCTGGAGATGCTTACGGGAGTCTGGAACCTAAGTTCATATGTGGTAGCATTGTTCTGTGGTAAATTCCTTTGGGTCTCTGATTTAAAACTTATGTTAATTGAGGGAGACCCTCATGTCGACAATACTCCTAATAAACACCTGCCTGCCTCCTACGTCCAAGTCTACCCTAAAACTGTTTTTTTGTTCTTCTCGGCTGCTAAAATGATAATCCCATTAACCTGGAAACAGCCAAAACCCCTTCTATTTCCTAATGGCTCTATAAGGTAAATCAAATCTATAACTTGAAGAAGCTGTGGGGGTCAGTCTCCCATCCACATTTCCAAAGGATTTAGAAACCCTGGTTTATATTTAAATCCTCTGCTGATTTTGCTGCTCTACATGAGGTTGCTGCCTCATATGTAGAATTTTAGGCAAATTGTGAGGCATGAACAACTTAAACAGATCACCTTCTGGTTAACTAATTCCATAGTCCTGGTCTAAAAGTCCTTCTGGACACAAACATTGACTTGCTTTCTTAGAGGTAGTTTCTGATATAATGTATCCATGTATCCTCATTGTTGTGTCCATTTTCTCCTAAGCACTTCAAAGCCACTTTTTCTATAGTTTTAAAGTTTTACTCCTGGATTTCTAGATGTATCTTCTCATCAGGGGAGCACACTAATGAGAGCACATGAGGAGGTTTAGAAATGCTTTGAAAAGAGGCTTGAATACTTTGAAGGTTTTGGAAACCACCAAGGGCTAAACATCCACAAGAAAATAGTTCTGCCTTATGTTAGTATACATGGTAATGACCATACCTGGCAATATTTCACAGATAATAACTCAAGAGGGTGTCTTTGAGAGGCTGAACAGATATCGTCAGTCAAGTGCAGGCCAGGAAGATTTTCCCAGAGAGATCACTTTGTTTTGACATGATGGGATTTTCGAAGTCATCTAGTCATAGGAGCGAGATTCTTTTTTATGATACTGCTAATGACTTTCAACAAGCTACAAATGTCTTCATTTGCAATGAGTGTTTTTTAAGCAAAAGAAGAATTCTATTAATATTGAAGAAATGTGTGGATGATGAAATATTGCATAGTTTCAAGTTCAACAATAAAGGACCATTACAGATTCAGCAAATAAAGATTATTCATAGTATAAGAAAAAGCTATACAATTTACATTTTCAAAATTTCACTCAACCTCATCACACAGTGGATAAATACCCTTAAAAGCTATATACATCTTCAGGGGAATTTTTTTATAATTGCATTATACTCATTTTGGGCTAAAAATCTTTTTTCAATTTGGTCGTTATTAAAAAATATTCAGCCTTTCTGTCACAAAGGGTTAGCTGTCTAGCTGTGTGAATTGTACTTACACCTTGTGTCATCTAATAACCCTTATTTCTAAATTACTAAAAGGTCAAAACATTAATTTAAGCCACATTCTCATCGGTACGATAAGAATTGAGTTATACTGAGTGTTTAGGAGGTCAGGGATCAGAGATAAGGAGCTGTCAGCTGAGCTGCTTGACAGAACAGAGTCAAAACAGACAGCATGCTCCTAGAGAATCTCAAGGCTGTACAGAGAAAATGGCTCAACTGTTTTTTAATACAGACCAACTAAAAAATGATTTAGCTCAAAATACAATGCAATAATCTCTTTAATAATCTCTTTAGAGAGACCTCTGCCTTCCTCTTCTTCTCTCTCTCTCTCTCTCTCTCTTTGAGGGCTTATTCCTACTGAACTCACTATCATATATTAACATTTTGGGATGGAATGAGGGCTTTGATGGGCCAGGCTCTGTGAAGGCTTGGTTGGGAGAAGGACATAAGGGAAAAAGCATATCTGACACTGAAATCCACAAGCTTTCCCTTACCCAAGTATCTCAGAAAAAAGATCTGATCAGGAAAGGGGTACCATGTTATATATCTGATAGGGCTGTGATGAAATAAAGTGTTTTTGGGATTTTGACTTTTCAGCCTACCATACCATAAGTGGTAAGGGTGCAGGAAATTCTCAAAAAACTGCCCTTTCAACCAACCTAACATCCAAAGAAGGTACTGAAATTAAGCTACAGTAGATTATTCATTCCACTGGCATTCAACTCAGACGCCTCATACTGTATTATCCAAATGAACTTTCCAGCACACTTGAGTGGTACCAAAAAGTGTATGCAGGTTTGGCAATTGTGAGACAGTTCTCCTGATTTTTAATTACTTTTCACATTTCCCCCTTTCTTTACTTAACTTCCTATACATCATTCTTTTTCTCTCCTTCCTTTTCCCATCTTTTTAGCTCTTTTTTTCTACTTTACTTTGGTTTTACAGTATCCATGGGTCCCTGGATTTGGGCTCTCTTACCCTTGTGTGCTTCTCAACCTATATTATTTGTCTACCACTTGTCTGGAGACTTTGACCAGAGAATTGTATGAGACTGACTCTACTCAATGCTGCCTATACACCTCTTATATGTATTGCTCTTCTGGGGAATGCTTGGAGTGTAGGGGGACTACTCAGGTTTATGCTGCACATTGTTCATCTGTATTCTGCTATTCCTCCTATAAATTTGTGAATAAATGTATGGATAAACTGGATAAAATGGGAGTTACCAGTTTGGGTTTGCCGCTATACGGTCTGACACTATCCAATCAGTGTTGAAAATATCAAGCTGTCTAGAGACAAGTCCCAGCTGTAATGGTAGCACCCAGCTGGCACCCAGTATTGGATGTCAGGAGAGCAGACCTGACCAAAACAGCTATATAGATATGAGCCACTGAGGATTGGGTATAGCAGTGAGACATTATGTATTTTGTGTGAGGCTGCACACCATTGTGCAGCCATCACAACCTAAACAAACATGAAACTTGAAAGGGTTGGCCCATCCACAGACGATGATGGCATATGTTATGTCTGGAAATTGTCATCAATGTCATATAGTTGTGTGTCCAACCACTGGGAACAGCTCCTATGTTCAGAACGAGACCCCCAAAGTGAACAGAAAGCAGCCGCACATGCACGACCACCCTCCATTCACAACTGTGGGAGTTCTAAGTGCCGGTTCAGATATTTTCTGCTGTCCCATAGTGGCAAATGGAGCAGTGTCCTCACTTGTTTGGTGCACTCTCCATTCACCAGTATGGAACTTCTGAAAACAGCCGAGCCAAGCTATTTTAAGAAGTATCATAGTGATGAATGGAGAGCATGTCACGCATGCGTCATGCGCTCTTCTTTACTTTCATTGGCCCCGTTCTGGGGAGAGAAGCGGGTCCCAGAGGTGGGATCCACACCTATCTTACATTGACATGTTCTGGCGATATGCCATCAATATCTGAAGAAGATGGGTCGGCACTGCGATTTGCACGTGGTGCACGCGTCCAGGGAAGGCGTCCCACTAGTATATAGCGAAGAAGGACCGGCACTCACTTTCTCGATGATATGAAGAGATGTTTATTCAAGGCATTGCAGTTTGAAAAAGGCTCAGGCTTGAGCCGAAACTAATAACTGTTAATGCTATTATGCCTTGAATAAACATCTCTTAATATCATCAAGAAAGTGAGTGCAGGTCCTTCTTCGATATATGCCATCAATATCTGAGATGGGCCAACCACTTTAACAGTTTGGCAGGACAGCTATGAACATTGAATTTACTTTGCAGACATTTTCTAACTATGGAAACAAGTTGTCAACTGCACTGATTCGCTCCATGGTCAGAGCTCGGGGCGTACTGTCACAGCTAATATATCAAGCTGGCGAAAGGGTTTTTCTGAGATTACACCTGTCATTTTGTGCAGATCTGCTTCCAGTGACAAGAGTTGATGAACTAAATGGTAGGATCCAGCTTACTGTATTATTAACCCCTTAAAGGAAATGTTTCCTCAGAAAATGATCTATTGTTTAAATCATGTTTTTATGCTGAACATATTTTTAAATAATTTTTGATGATATTATTAATTCTCCATGTCTATATCTATACTTAAAGGGGTTATCTGGGTTCAGAGCTGAACATACCCTTATTTTTACCTAGGCAGCCCCCCTGAGGCTAGCATCGCAGCATCCCATGCTCCGATGCGCTCCCTTTCCTGCGCTAGATCGCGCAGGGCAAGGTCTCTTTTGTTTTCAATAACACACTGCCGGGCGAAAACTTCCGCCCGGCAGTGTCTTCAGTGACGTCACCGGCTCTAATGGGCGAGCTTTAGCGCTGCCCTAGCCGTTCTACTGGCTAGAGCAGCGCTAAATCCCACCCGGGGTTCCTGGCAGCCCATGGAGAGCCCCGGTACGTCACCGGATCTCCAAAAAATGCCTTTGCCCTGCACGATTTAGCGCAGGACAAAGGAGAGCATCGGAGCATGAACTGCTCCAATGCTCAAGTCAGGGGGGCTGCCTGGGTGAAAATGGAGGGATGTCCGGGTTCAGCTCTGAACCCGGACAACCCCTTTAAACAAAAACCATGAAATCCTGCAGTTTTTGCACTGACCACTAAGCCTAATAATAAGGTGTCCCTTATTGGTCTGTACACTGTATCTGTATCACTTTACTGCAGTTATCTGCTTATCTGTACACAGAGGTGATATCATTACAGGCAGGATTAGAATAACAGATATCGTAAAACAGGATCCACCAATAACAAAAGGTGATTGTCAAAGCTCATCTATTCTTTCCTTGTACAATAACCTCTGCGAAGGTCACAGAACGTGCCTAGAAAACTCCCCCATAGAAGTCAATAGAGAGAAATATAAACATTTTTTTTTTTTTAGTTTTTAACTTTTTTATATTTTAAAAACTTTAATACTTTTTTAAGTCTCGCTATGGGACTTGAACATTTGACCATTTGGTTATTATACATTGCAATACTTTTACAGCAGTTTATAGCAATTTTACTGGCAATTTAGTGGTGTTGTAATAGGAGCGATGAGACGGCAATGCTAGGGATCGTTGACAGTGTGAGATGCACAGCACCAAAAAAACATGTTTAGCCACTTTGTCCTCTCTTATAAGTGACAGCCACATGGCCTTCAATATCAATGACAACCACATTAGCCCCAAACATATCCTTTGTCTAACCACCGACTCCCACTGCCATAAACACAATACAAGAAGGAAGCCTGTTTCTTCAGTATGACTGAACCTAGCGAATACAAAAATTAAAAATAAATTGCTCCATCAACCCCATTATTTTTCTTCTGTAGAAACAGTAGGTGAAGGTAGAAGCTGCTCCGATGGTAGTGTAGTGACAGCAGAGTTATTGTAGGTTCCTGAAGAGGGGGGTTTTCAGGCTGGGTTTAAGGTTTTTAAGGTCGGGAAGAGTCTGATGTCTTGAGGTAGTGAGTTTGAGAGAATAGGGGAATCACAAGAGAAATCGTGTAGATAATTGTGTGAGGAGGAGCAGACAAGAGGAGAGAAAAGAAGGTATCAGGATTCAGGAAATAAAATTAGATATTTATGGAAGAGACAGATTATGAACAGCTTTGTATGCTATTATTAATATTTCAATCAGAATTTGTTCGGCAGTGGGGAGTCAGTGAATGGATTGGCAGAAGGGAGAGTTGGAGGAAAAACGAGTGGAGAGGTGGATTAACCAGGCAGTAGAAATGAGGGTGAAGTAGTCCTAAAAAAGAACTGGAATTAATATTTTAAATGTAGTCATTCAGAAACATTCTTTGAGGTATATCCTATTGGTTCCAAAAAATGAGTGGGGTCCCAAATCCCTTCCGATATTTCCCAATGATAAATAAAAGCATTTTAGACAGGCAAGCATCAAGTTGTCTGTAGCACTGATGTACTGTAAAGTGCAGGCTTATTTGCTGAGCAACCAACATGCAATATGCTAGGGACATAAAATAAAAAGAGAGAATTTTAACTAACTGCAAAATGTAATGGGTAGTGGGTGTGGACCCACTGTACTAACTAACTGGTTTGATTCTAAGATAGTCCTAAGGGTGTTATGCTGGTGATACCCTGGCCTTCGCTGCAGGGACCCACCAAGCTGCTACCTCTTAGAACAGTCCCTATGTATTTGGTAGCTGATCCACGTGGGTCAGAGACACCAGTGCGAAGCACCAAGGGGTTAAGCAGTACTGACAGGCAGAAGTCAGGACAGGCAGAGTTCATGCAAATCCATGAAGCTAATCCAAGGTCAGGGCAGGCAGCACAGGGTCAGTATAGTAAAGAGGCTAAGATCAGTGCAGGCAGTGGAATAACAGAGTTGGTAAACAGGCAGAAGTTCAGCAGACAAGCAGATAGAATAGCACACCTTCACTGTTAAACTAGGAACCTAAGCTCAGGCAAGAAGTAGTAGGGTAACCCCACATTTACAGCAGAAGCTGATTAACAATTAGGGGCAGCCGTGCAACTGCACACAGTGAGGAGAGGAGTGGTAGTTAACTGAATAATGTTCCTAATGAAAGTAGCGGGGCAGCGATGGACACGGACTGTCGATGTAACACAAAGTAATTATTGTACCTATGAATCCTTGGAATACTCTGCTTGCTTCAAATAGAAAGAAGGTAATGCAAGTCTAATCCGTAGTGACTCAGTATTAGAAATACAAGGTAACACGTAGAACACGTCAACCAAGATGTATGGATCAAATCAGAACATTTCACATCACCAGAGCTAGACAAACCAGTCTGAAGAAAGTATTCTTCCTAGCACAGGCTTTAATCATTTCCCACGCACTCTGAGATGAAGTTCATAAGACAGACATCTTTGTTTTACTGACATCCATGAGACGAGAGAGAACATCAATAAGGGCTGGTGAAATGTATAGACCGCTGTGACAGGTTTATATTTGGAGTGTAGGCAAACTTTTCCAAGAGGAATTTCAAGTCTACTATAAATTGTATCCTAGATTCTCTGCTGGTACATGAGAGGATGTTGCTTCAATAAATCTTCATTATCATTAATATGATTATAGTTATATTGTTGCTCTATATTAGGCAATATTGGATATTCATATTTTATTCATTCTGTTCACCCGTTCTCTTCACTTATATAATCTAATTTGTGTACTGATTTTAAAGATGACCTTAAAGGGGTTGTCCCATCTTGACATTTACGGCATAGCCACAAAATATGCCATTAAAGGCTGACAGCCTAAAATAAACTTAGCAGAGCAATTTGACCCAAAAATGGGGGGGATCTCTGGATCTTTTTTTTAGAAACAGATTGTCCAGTGCTATATGAGGTATGATTTTCAGTTTTTACTTTAATCATGGCATAACCCCTTTAATGTCTGATTGCTGTGGGTCTCACCTCTGGAATCACTGCGAAAGGTGCACCACAATGATATGTGGTGCATGTGGTCCTCTGCCGACATCCTCCATTGTATGCATTGTTAGCAACGGATCACATGCGGAGGAATTGCTCCCCCGGGTATAAACACGCCACAGTGTTTGGGGGTTCTGAGCATTTCCTCCCATTAAGGCCACTTTATTTCAGTTATTATTCTCACCTCTGGAACACACATCTGTCGGCTACTGTCTTGAGAATGGAGCTTGGTCTGTGCATGCGCACCACTCTCCATTCGTTTCTATGGGACATCTGAAGATAGTTGAGCAAGCGCCCTTACCTGGCTTTTTTGGAAATCCCATAGAAGTGAATGGAGAGAGCGGTGTGGATATGTCATAAATGTCCAGATGGGGCAAACCCTTTGAAGGTTCTCAAGCCAACAAACACAAAGATACCAAAACACCTTGTGGAAGGGGGGAAGGGTTAGTGGGGTGGAGCAGCCCAGGCCTGGAAGTAAAGGAGCAGAGAGCCATCGCTGGGAAGCAGGTAAGTACGCTTCCCTTCACAGGACTGGTCAAGATGGGGGTTTTGCAAAACAACCCACCCCCCCACCCCCAATTTTGCACAACCCCTTTAAGAAAATAAAAAAGTAGCAATACTTGCCTGCTCAAACCTCCGCCGATCCTGCGATGCCGCTCTGATTACTACAATCACGGTCCTCAGCAGTCACGTGTGGTAGTCAGGTAAGTCATTTCCTCAGCTACACTGGCGCTGCATAGACGATATATCCAATTAACCTATTTGGGCCTTGGAAAACCATTTTATCCCCTTAGTAACCACCCATATGTATTTTTACGGCAATCACTAAGGGGCCTTAGGGTGGACCACTGCTTTTTTACCGAGGCCTAGTCTAAGCAATGCACGCTTTTCAATAGATAAAATAGCAAGAATAAAATCTCCCCAGCATATTTTGCATCCATAACAACCAGCACTAAGCAATTATGATGTCATTTATCTTGTATTGTGGAAAAAGTGCCAGAATTGCTACTTTTTGCTAATTCGCCATAAAAAAAAGAATAAAAAATGATCAAAAAAGTGTCACATACCCCAAAATAAAATACCAATGAAAACTACAAGGCGTTTTTCAAAAATCATCTCCTCACACAACTCCATAGAAAGAAAAAGAAAAAAAAGTTATGGACAGAGGCATATTGGACATAGACCCCAGGGAAATTTTCCAGTGGGCCGATGCACAGGAGCGAGCCCTAGTCCTCCTCATGTCTATTTTGACCCTCCTACAACATGGGGCCACTTTAAGGCTTTTTTCCAGGGCCACTTTCCATTCCCAGTCCACCCCTGGTTATGGGTCTTGAGATGTGCAATGCAAAAACGTTTTCTTCTCTAAATAAAAAGTTTTTTTTTGCATAAAAGTGGCAAAATTAAAAAAAAAGAAAAAACTATATGTATTTAGTAATTGTACTAATCCAGAGAATAAAGTGATCATGTTATTTATGCTGAAAAATGAACACTGCAAAATTTACAATGTAAAAACTCAGTGGCAGTATTGGTGTTTTTTCCTATCTTTCTCCAAGAATCAGTTCATGCCAGTTAGGCTACATGCACACAACTGTATGTGTTTTGTGGTCCGCAAAAAAAAACAAAAAACGGATGACGTTCCGTATGGCATCTGTTTTTTTTTTGCGGATCAGTTTTTTTTTTTTGCAGATCTATTGTAATAATGTCTATCCTTGTCCGCAAACTAGAAAAAAATACGACATGCACAATTTTTTTGCGGGGCAACGGAACGGACATACTGATGTGGACAGCATTTTTGCAGACCCATTGAAATGAATGGGTCTGCATCCTATCCGCAAAAAAAACGGAACGACCACGGAAACAAACAACGTTCTTATGCATGAGGCCTTAATCAGTAAATTATGTGTACCCCAAAATGACACCACTAAAAACTACAGTACAACTTGTCCGGCAAAAATCAAGCCCTCATATGGCTACAAAGTTATAGCTTTTGGAAGAGAAAGATGAAAAAATGAAAAAAATAAATAAATTGCTTGGTCACTTAGGGGTAAAGTGTATAGGCTGCCATAGGTTGATACTTCATGTAACATTGTATATTGACCTGATATGTTGATAAAAATTTACACAACACATGACAAGGTACCAGAAGACCTGTTTCCAGATGAGGTAGAGCTTCTTCTTCTTCTTCTTCTTCTTCTTGTAACCTTGATAGGAGGAAATATATAGTCAGAAGCAATGATTTGTGTGTATATATAAATATATATACATATATCCAGCCCTGACGGGTCAAATGCCTTTTAGCTACTGGGTAGTAAGAACCTGTAGTGGAGTCCTCTTATGAAAGGAACTGCATTGTTAGAAACAAGGTGGTCAGGAAGTACCCAAGGGTCATGGAAAGGGTATGGAGGAGGAAGAAACACCAGGCCTTTCTTTTCTAGGTGCTGGGTAGCAAAATCAAAACCATAGTGGGCAGCCCAATTACTATGGGGCCCCCCTCTCTTCTATGTTGTCGCTTCAGTATAGTAGCTTATAGAATTAAGGCCTCATGCACACAACCTTTGTGTGTATCCGCGACCGTTGTGCCGTTTTCCGTTTTTTTCCGCGGACCTATTGACTTTCAATGGGTCCGAGGAAAAATCGGAAAATGCACCGTTTCGCATCCCTGTCCGTGATCCGTGTTTCCAGTCCGTGAAAAAAATAAGACCTGTCCTATTTTTTTCACGGACAACGGTTCACGGACCAATTCAAGTCAATGGGTCCGTGAAAAATCACGGATGCACACAAGATTGTCATCCGCGTCCGTGATCCGTGTCCGTGTCCGTTTTTTCCTATAATTTCAAAGGCAAACTTGACTTAGATTTTTTTTTTTCATTTTTCATGTCCGTGGATCCTCCAAAAATCAAGGAAGACCCACGGAAGAAAAAACGGACACGGATCACGGAACAACGGAAACCGTTTTTGCGGACCGCAAAAAACGTCCGTGTGCATGAGGCCTAACTCTTCATTAAGATAATCTGATAATGCATCCATGGGCCTGATAATGCTGTAGCTACAGTAACAGGGGCACTTGAATTTGGTAAATTATAGACTTTCATTGTCTCATAGGAACCCATGGTAAGCAAACATTGTCCCCCTTTGGAAAGAATGTCTGATTCAATGCATCGAGCACTGGGATGCAGTTTACAAATGTAGCAAACTTTGTATTGATTTCTTCAACAGCTTTTGTTGTGCTAAGTGTTAATTTAAAGTTCACTGTATTTAACACATGAATTGTCAAGTTAACTTTTGTTACATCTGTATGTCCAGTGACCCAGTGGATCACTGCTAAAAGAGTTAATTTAATGCTAAAAGAGTTCATGTATTTTCAGTGCTGTGTTATGTGACTCCAAGATCTGAACATGGGAAAACAGCTTAGTTATCATGGCTGGTCCTTCCCCCTCTGAGTGCTGTGTAGTCTAATTGCATCAGCCAGTACGTCTGGCCTTGGCAGCCGCAGTGTGAGGACTGCTACATGGACTTTCCATCCTTACATGCTGAGGACAAGTTCCAAACTTATAAGAAAAAGATAACAGATATTCACAGACTGTTGCCAACCATAAGAGACAGCATGTGATAGCAAAGGTAACACAGGTCTATGATTTTAGACTTTGCTGTTTGTGAAAAGAGTATACTGCTTGGCACCCACCACACTTTGGAGACGGTTTGCCCATCTGATCTAAGATCTGCAACCCTCTGACCAGAAATGGCAGAAAATGTCAATGAGAACATAACTACATATATTTGGTTGATTTGGGAAGTTATCTGGATTTAGTAAAGAGGGACTACTAGCTACTACCCAGCCTGCTATTCAATATTCAGCCTTGTGTGTGTACCCTGGAGAGACTGAACTTATGCTCACAAATGTGTTTTGTCAAGATTATCTCAGTAAAGCTTGTTGGACTTGTTACACTGGCCCCATGATTGCCTTGCACCCAACCACTGCACTGCTGCCACCAATGCATTGCCTGGAGTATTGCTTTACTTCCATCTTGATGGAGTATTTACTTGATGGAGTATTGCTTTACTCCCATCTACCTAAAGTCAAGGGTACCCCACCTAACACCAGGAAGGAGCCCCAAAAAGTCCAGGATGTGCCCTGAGGGAAGAAAAAGTGTGCCCCTTCACTCTGCATGATCCCAGGGAGCACTGGCATGAAGACAGCCAATGTGAACCACTACCTCTTATCAGTGCTGTAACTACCATTCCTTTCCTCCCGGATCTCCTCCTGCGGGTCACTGCATATGCAAGAGTGGTAAAGGATGAGGCCTGGAGAGGAGCTTCAGGACTTGGAGGATTCTGCTAGAGGTGCATGGTACAGTGATCAGTCAACCATGAGGTTGTTACAGAATTCTTGTCAAATGTGAAAAATTCCTTTTAATGAGGCATTAGCATCAAATATAGGCAGCACAATACAGACGTAATCCAGCACTCATTACTAGACCAAATTCAGCAAATTTTCTAAGCACCTTGTTTTATTTTCTCCGGAGGAGGCGAAAGTTCCTGTAAATGTATCATATCCTAATGAGGCTCCAACAACATAATGACAATACAGATTTGCTTTTAGTTTTCTCTTTAGGCAAACAGTGTACGTGACTTGTCTGCTGCAGATTAAATGTAGAAGGGAAAGCAAAGGTCATCGTTCAGAATGCTAGTGATGTCAAGTTGAAAGAGAAAGAGACTTGATGATCAGTGGCTGGATAGTTGGAGAAGGAGGACAGTTTCCTTGGAGACAGTTCTCGGAGGACAGCTGACTTTTTTTGTGATTGATTGCAAAGTTTTCAAAATTCACAGTTAACAAACTGAAGACTTTAAACATGTTCTGGTTGGCTGATTAACATGAGAGACATATGTTTTTCAAAACTATATAGGATATAACTGTAGCTGCAAGGCTATAGTGTAAAGGTACGCGTACACATTAGTCTAAAGTTGTTTAAAACTGATCATTTCAACCAAAATGAAAGTTCATCGGATGAAATTTAACCATGAACTATTGTTTTTGTTGGCCAATGTAGACCATTTTCATTTGAAAAGAAGTCAGCCATGTTTAATATTTTCATCCAATAGTTGGACGAAAGATCTTTCCTTGAAAAAATGTTTACAGAAAGATCTTTCATCCGTCACCCGGTTTCATTGAACATGTATGGGTAGTTTGAACAATTGTCGAGTAAAACGTTTATGGTCATATCTAGAAAATGAACGTTCAGCAGATGTTTGTTTGATCAACTACTGTTCAACCATCAACCAACTTCTAATGTGTATGGCCAGCTTAAGAAAGTGGGCTCCAACCTGTGGACCTGCTAGTTGAAGGTCTCTAGTTTAAGAATTTTTTCAGCTAGGAGACAATATTTCTCCAGATGGTTCATCACACTTTCCAGAGTCTAAAGCTAGCTATGCATATTGGATAACAATGGGAATCCCAACTCTCCACTGATGGCCAAAATCCATCTGCCCAGTAGTTTTGCAGATCAGCTGCAGAGGTGTCTAGCAGTGGCTTTTTCCTCTCTCTCCCCATTCAGGACACATCAATGCATGGCCAACCAAGTGTGCATATGTATCAAGGGGTCGGAGAGATAGCTGTTAGTCAAATATATGGCCAACCATAATTTTGCTTTACACTGTGCAAAGTTTCAGTGACCTGGTTTCACTCTCCACCAAAGTTAAGTACCACTAGTTTGTTGGCACAGCACTGACACCTATGACAAAGGACACATGCGCCAATACCCCCTTCAGTTATTGCCAACTGTAGCAATTCTTGTGATGGACACGGGCAACCATCTTCTCACAAAAACTGTTGAGGCGTTGAGTGTGCATGGCCAGTCTTTCAGTACTATAGTGGGTGATACTGATTCATCTCTATGGGTGGACAGACATCAGATGTGGTGCGTGAACTGGATGGATACTACAAACACAGCGCTTGCAAAAAAGAAATTTGAGTATTGACTGTACATTATACTGGGACTTTACATCCCCAGTATAGCTCACCATTTGATTTCGCTATCTAATATACAAAACTGCACATGCAGCGAGACCAGGGAGCACAGAGGATGGGAGTGGTAGTGGCCCTGTGTCACGGTGTGCCATTGCTTCCTGGGGACCGGTGAAGTGGAAATGTACTTTGAAAAAAAAACACTAAGTGCAAATAATAACTTTAAGGTACATTCAATAGCAGAAGATTCAAAGTGCAATTTGTGGCACCAATAAGGAATGTGGAGGCAGACTGGATGGCTGCTGTTTAGCACTTGTAAGCGTAGAGATCCACTATCAGGTCTAGACATGAATTGTAACTGACCTGGTAGCAGTCTTGGGTGATGGGTGTCTTAGCTGTAGTCCCTCACCTTCCAGCAGTGTCTTTGATGCAAATGTAAGCTTGTCACTCTCCTGTGTAACTTCTCAAGGATTTATTTGAGGGCTTGATTTTAGATGTTCTCTCTGGAGAATCCTTTACAGCAGCCGGAGCTCTCAGTGTGCGTCTTCTCTGACTCCACACAGGAACTTCCCCTCCTGACAGGAAACAGGACCAGCCCACTCCTACCAAGAGGAAAGGAACTGGCTAGTTAGTCCTGTTCCTGCTAACTATTGCCTTACTGGAAGTGTCACGATAGGTAGGGAACAGCAAACTGAAAGACAAACTAAACAACGGAAAAAAAACAAGGTCACCTTTTAGCAATCCCTGACACACTTTCCCTAGGCTGCTAAGCCCATGTGCATACCTCAATAGTAGATATAAACATGTCCCCATGCCTAAGACTATAACACACTAAACAGACCCTCAGCAATAGGGAAAAGGGTAAGAGACAGCCAGTGCCTTCTCTCACCGAAGGCGCTAGCATCCCCACTAGAGGCCTAGACAAAACAGAAATCAAAAGGAAAAAGAGAAGGGAAAAGACTTATCTAATACGAGAAGGAGCAGACGATCCACCAAGCATCCAAAGCTCACACAAGGTAGAACTATAACCTGCAGAGGCTATAGGGAAAAAGGGAGGTACAAATAGCTTCACTAATCACCAAAAGAACATCACCTGGGAGAAGGTGGAACTGTGCTCAAACCCACAACAAACAAACTATCAGGTCGAGTCATGTGCAGCAATTCGGACAGATCTTCTCAAACCACCCACAGGGCAGGGCATGACAGGAAGATATGTCCAAAATATGAACAATATGATATACACTACATAACCATTTACAATTTGCAGATACCCCCAGGTCTGAGGTTCTGCGCATATATTTTATAGAAAAGGAATTAAACTGTGAAATTGGAGGAAAGTTAGAGAAACAAGGGTATAACTATAGGGGGTGCCTTTGTGCCAGAGATGGGACAAAAGACCAAGAGGACACCAGTATTGTAAATTATACATGGTAGGTGGGGGGCTGTTGCAGTTGTTGCACTAGGGCCCAGCAGTACTCAAAGGAAACCCCTGCAAACAATAGAACTTCATGTTGATTTTGCAAAACTACTAACCCACAGAGATGCCATTTGTTTTGCAGTTTGGCACATGCTGTGAAGCACTGGGCACCTGCCCCCAGCCTCGAACCACCTTATGTTTATCTAGGGTACTGAGATCCTAGCCCTGTGCTGAACTGTATATTGATTATTGATTTACAGTTTGCTAGGATTTAGACAAATTGAGGCACAATTAAACAAGCTGTCATCCATGCTTCTTGGCCAGAGATGATAAGACGTGGAATATCCACTTTTCTTCTATTGTGGTAAAATGGGCTTTATAAAATTCTAAGTGGGCATCCTACAGAAGATCTGACATGTCTGTTTCAGTAACAACTTAACATTCCCTATATAATAACATATCTAGAATATCCATCTGGACCTTCATTGCAAACTGATGGCATTTCATATATACCTCGTAGAGGGGCAAGGGGGGAGGACTGGCTATAAATATGGAGGTAGACAGAGAGGGGTCAGAATATATTGGTGGGGGGAGGATTAGAAAAGTAGATAGGGCGATCCGTCAATTGTAAACCAACTATGAGGGAGGAAAAAATGATTGTAAAGAATCAAAAAAGAAATTTCCGAAAAGTGTAAAATTTGATGACAACTTAGGCTACTTTCACTCTCGCTTTTTGGGTGGATCCTTCATGGATCTGCTAAAACAGATCAGTTACAATACTACAACCGCATGCATCCGACAGGAACGAATCTGTTTGTATTATCTGTAACATTGCCAAGACAGATCCGTCATGAACTCCATTGAAAGTCAATGAGAGACGGATCTGTTTTCTATTGTGCCAGATTGTGTCAGAGAAATAGATCCATCCTCATTGACTTACATTGTCTGCCAGGACTGATCCGTTTGGCTCAGTTTCGTCATACGGACACCACAATGCTGCAAGCATCGTTTTAGAATGGAGACGGAACTGAGGCAAACTGATTCTGAGCGGATACTTTTTTATTCAGAATGCATTAGGGCAAAACTGATCTGTTTTGGACCGCTTGTGAGAGCCCATGAAGGATATCACAAACGGAAAGCCTAAATGCGAGTGTGAAAGTAGCCTCAAAATGTATGTTCACAAATGCCAGAAGTCTAGCAAGCAAAATGGAAGAGCTTAAGGCCTTGGTACTGGAGAAACATATTGATGTAGTTGGTGTTGCTGAGATATGGCTGGGCTCTTCTCATGATTGGGCTGTAAATCCTCAAGATTTTACACTCTTTAGTAGAGTTGAGCGGACACCTGGATGTTCGGGTTCGACTGGTTCAGCCAAAGTTCACAAAAAAGTTCGAGTTCGGAACTCGAACTTGACCCCGAACCAGAACCCCATTGAAGTCAATGGGGACCCGAACGTTTGAGCACTGAAATGGCTCTAAAAAAGTCATGGAAAGGGCTAGAGGGCTACAAATGGCAGCAAAATGTGGTTAAGAGCATGGCAAGTGCTCTGCAAGCAAATGTGGATAAGGAAATGACTTAAAATAACATAAAATACGTTAAAAAAAAATAAAAAATAATCTTGATCTTGGAGAACAAGGTCCATATTGAGTAGGAGGTTGAGGAGGCAATGGATGTGGCGGTGTAGGTGGAAGCGGCGGTGGAGGAGGAGGAGGTAACCTACACTGCTTTTTAGTTTTATTATTTATTTATTTTTTGTTTAAATTAGGGTACACCCCAAAACATTGGGAAATATAACCTGTGATAACCCCCTCCAGTCGTGCTAAACAAACGTTCAGACAATACACTGGCTGCAGGGCAGGCCAGCACCTCCAAGGCATAAAGGGCAACTTCAGGCCTTGTGCCCAATTTGGAGACCCAGAAGTTGAAGGGGGCAGATCCATCAGTCAGTACGTGTAGGCGTGTGCACACATACCGCTCCACCATGTCGCACGTCCCCGTGATGTCCATGATCCAATTGGATATCTGCTTTATCAACTTTCGATGTTCTTTTCTGAGCCTACCATGGTGATCAAGGGTAGCGGGAAATCCAGGCCGGAGAGGGAGCCTGAGAAAGGGATACCACATCCAAGGGAGGTCAATGGATGAAATTAAATGTAATCGAGTGGAAATGTGGGACAAAGTATTGAAGCAGAAGCTTCCAAGTTAAGGAGGGGGTGTGCTGCAATTACTCACTCCCGACTTGGGGAGGTAGTGACGATAAAAAACAATACAGGACTCTTAAGATGCCCTGTTATTGGAATGATTAATACAAAATTATAGGGAATGTCACTGGGGTATTTTGGATTTGGAAACGTTAGACACGAGAGGCCCTGCTGCTGCTTTGTTACATAGAAACATAGAATGTGTCGGCAGATGAGAACCATTTGGCCCATCTAGTCTGCCCAATACACTGAATACTATGGATAGCCCCTGGCCCTATCTTATATGAAGGATGGCCTTATGCCTATCTCATGCATGCTTAAACTCCTTCACTGTATTTGCAGCTACCACTTCTGCAGGAAGGCTATTCCATGCATCTTCTACTCTCTCAGTAAAGTAATACTTCCTGATATTACTTTTAAACCTTTGCCCTCTAATTTAAAACTATGTCCTCTTGTAGCAGTTTTTTTCTTTTAAATATTCTCTCCTCTTTTACCTTGTTGATTCCCTTGTTGACTCTAGATGAGTTCTGCCTGATCGCACGTCCCCATGATGTCCACGATCCATTTGGATATCTTCTCTATCAACTTTTGATGTTCTTTTCTGAGCCTGAGGGAACATGAGAAAGAGATACCACATTCAAGGGAGGTCAATAGCTCCAATGTGATCGAGCGGAAATGTGGGACAAGTTGTTAAAGAGGACCTTTCACTAGTTTAAAAACTAAAAACTAACTATATCTGTGGGCAGAGCGGCGCCCAGGGGTCCCCCTGCACTTACTAGTATGTCTGGGCGCCGCTCTGTTCGCCCGGTATAGGCTCCGGTGTCTGCAGCTCCCTCTGTTGTACTGGGCGGAGTTTTTGTATTAGGGTTGTCCCTTGCTGCAGCGCTGGCCAATCGTAGCGCACAGCTCATAG
The DNA here is from genome assembly GCF_014858855.1 of Bufo gargarizans. Lineage (NCBI taxonomy): Eukaryota > Metazoa > Chordata > Amphibia > Anura > Bufonidae > Bufo > Bufo gargarizans. The sequence continues at coordinate 51,303,367 of NC_058084.1, read as the reverse complement.
CCTGGGAGTCCCAGTTGTGCCCCCATACATATACTATGACCCCAGATGTGTCCCTATACATATATTATGGCCCCAGTTGTGCCCCCATACATATATTATGGCCCCAGTTGTGCCCCCATACATATATTACGGTCCCAGTTGTGCCCCCATACATATACGATGGCCCCAGTTGTGCCCCCATAGATATATTATGGCCCCAGTTGGTGGCAGCGGAGAGTTACGATCGGAGTCCCAGTTTAATCGCTGGGGCTCCGATCGGTAACCATGGCAACAAGGACGCTACTGCAGTCCTGGCTGCATGGTTACTTAGCAATTTTAGAAGCATTATACTTACCTGCACTGTCTGTGACCGGCCGGGCACTCCTCCTACTGGTAAGTGACAGGTCTGTGCTATAAGCAATGCGCCGCACAGACTTTTCACTTACCAGTAGGAGGAGCGCCCGGCCGGCCACAGACAGCAAGGTAAGTATAATGCTTCTAAAATTGCTAAGTAATCATGGCAGCCAGGACTGCAGTAGCGTCCTGGTTGCCATGGTTACCGATCGGAGCCCCAGCGATTAAACTGCGACAACTGGAGCCATCGTATATGTATGGGGGCACAACTGGGACCGTAATATATGTATGGGGGCACAATTGGGGCCATAATATATGTCTAGGGACACATCTGGGGTCATAGTATATGTATGAGGGCACAACTGGGGCCATAGTATATGGGGGGGGATTTTAATTAGGGGGGGGGCCGCACAGGCCACCAATGAATGTAATACAGGGGAGGGAGGGGGTTCTGCCCCCTCCTGCCTGGAAGCACATGATCTCTTACAGGGGGCTATGATATGCACAATTAACCCCTCAGGTGCGGCACCTGAGGGGTTAATTGTGCGGATCACAGCCCCCTGTAAGAGATCGGGTGCTGACAGGCAGCAGTCATGTACCCAATTCTTAGTATAGTCTAACTTGAAGTGTCCCCATCACTATGGGAACGCCTCTGTGTTAGAATATACTGTCGGATCTGAGTTTTCACGATCTAACTCAAATCCGATGGTATATTCTAACAGAGGCGTTCCCATGGTGATGGGGACGCTTCAAGTTAAAATATACCATCGGATTGGAGAAAACTCCGATCCGGTGGTATAATAGGGACTCCTGACTTTACATTGAAAGTCAATGGGGGACGGATCCGTTTGCAATTGCACCATATTGTGTCAACATCAAACGGATCCGTCCCCATTGACATGCATTGTAAGTCAGGACGGATCCTTCATGTCTGGTGATCTTCCAAAAATCACAGAAGACACACGGGAAAAAAACGGACACGGATCACGGAACAACGGAACCCCGTTTTGCGGACCGTGAAAAAATACTGTCGTGTGCATGAGGCCTTAGTGAAATGTGTTTCCTTGTCCACTAGGTAAAGCAGGGGTATATCACAGCCAAAAATTTGTTAATGTCACCTGACAATGTAACTGAAACATTTGTGAAATTTATTAACCTGTCCACTAGGTAGAGCAGGGGTATATCACAGCCACAAATTGGTGAATGTCACCCGACAATGTAACAGAAAAATTAGTAAAATGTATTAACCTGTCTACTAGGTAGAGCAGGGGTATATCACAGCCAAAAATTTGTTAATTTTCACCCGAAAAAGTAACAGACAAATTAGTAAAATGTATTAACCTGTCTACTTGGAAGAGCAGGGGTATATCACAGCCAAAAATTGGTTAATTTTCACCCGAAAATGTAACAGACAAATTAATGAAATTTGTTTACCTATCTACTAGGTAGAGCAGGGGTATATTACAGCCCAAAATTGGTGAATTTCACCCGAAAATGCAACAGACAAATTAGTAAAATGACATAAAATAAAATACAAATAAAAAATAATAATCTTGATGTATGAGGTGGAGGTCCATATGGAGTAGGAGGTTGAGGAGGCGGTGGACGTAGCGGATGTAAGTGGAAGCGGCGGTGGAGGAGCATGAGGTGTTTGGTTTTAATTTTTTTTGGTTTTAATTAAAAAAAATTTTTTTTATTAGGGTACACCCCAAAAGAGTGGGAGATATCAAAAATACAACTATGAGCAATTGCTCTGTAGTATAACAATGGCTGGGTAAGGCCGGTATACATGTCTATTCTGCACAAGGTACAGAATCCTGTGGGATCCATGCCTGGTTCATTTTAATGAACGCGAGCTTGTCCACAGTGGACAGGAGGCTGCGCTTGACTGTGACAACGGCCCCTGCTGTGCGCTAAACACACGTTCAGGCAATACACTGGCTGCAGGGCAGGCCAGCACCTCCAAGGCGAAAAGGGCAAGCTCAGGCCAGGTGCCCAATTTGGAGACCCAGAAGTTGAAGGGGGAAGACCCATCATCCAGCATACATACTGCTCCACCATGTTGCTCAAATTCTGCCTCCTGCTAAGACGTTCCATATCAGCTGGTGGTGCTGGTTGTTGTGGCGTGCTGACAAAGCTTTTCCACATTTTGGCCAAGCTAAACCTGCCTTCAGAGGTGCTGGTGGTGCCCCAGCTGCCTTGGTGACCTCTTCCTCCTCTTCTGTCTTTGCCTTGTGCTTCCACTGTGCCCCCGCTGTCAGGTGGGAATGCCACCAGCAGCGCGTCTACCAGCGTTAGTTTGTATTCGAGCATCTTACGATCACGCTCCAGTGACGGAATTAAGGACAGTACGTTGTCCTTGTAATGGGGATCCAGCAGCGTGGCCACCCAGTAATCAGCACAAGTTAGAATGTGGGCAACTCGGTGGTCGTTGCGGAGACACTGCAGCATGTAATCGCTCATGTGTGCCAGGCTGCCCAGAGGCAACGACAAGCTGTCCTCTGTGGGAGGTGTCTCGTCTGTGTCCTCTGTATCCCCCCAGCCACGCACCAGTGATGGCCATGAGCTGGTCTGGGTACCAACCTGCTTTGAACACGGTTCCTCCTCCTCCATCATATCCTCCTCATCCTTCACTTTGGCATCCTCCAGAACTGTGCCCTGGTTGGACAATTGTGTACCTGGCATTTGTGGGTGCAGGAACCCACCCTCAGAGCCACTTGTGAATGACTGGCCTGAAACCCTATGAAATGATCCCTCATCCTCTTCCTGTGCCATATCCTCTTCCATCATCGCCCAAAGCGTTTTTTTTAAGGAGGCATAGAAGTGGGATAGTAACGCTGAGAACAGCGTCATCGGCACTGGCCATGTTAGTGGAGTACTCGAAACAGCGCAACAAGGCACACAGTTCTCGCATGGAGGCCCAGTCATTGGTGGTGAAGTGGTGCTGTTCCACAGAGCGACTCACCCGTGCGTGCTGCAGCTAAAACTCCACTATCGCCTGCTGCTGCGCACACAGTCTGGTCAGCATGTGCAAGGTGGAGTTCCACCTTGTGGGCACATCGCATATGAGGCGTTGATGTCACAGAAGGTGAAGGAAGGAAAGCAAACCAAACACAACTAACAGGCAATAAAACACCAGGCTAGGCCCCACAGCTAAGGAACAGGGAATGGTCACCACCTGACAAACCCTAAGTCTTTCCCTCACTGCTAACAACATGAACAAATCCCAATAGTAGAAGTGTTCATGCACTTGAACCTAATCCCTTCTGCAACTGAAACAGACCCTCAGCTAGGGAACAGGCGATAAAACAAAAGATGAAGGAACCAGTGTCTTCCTAAGGCCTAGCCAGGAAATAAAACAAAAGGGAAGAAAAGAGGACTTATCTCAAGACGGACTGGGAGCAGGAGATCCACCAAGCACAATCAGAGAACTCCAGAAGAAACTATAAACCGCAAGGGCTATAGTGAGAGGCGGAGACAAATAGCATCACTAACTAACGAGCAGAACCTGCGAGGAGGTGGGACCCTGCCCAACAACACAACAAAGCAATCTGTCAGATAGGCTCACGTGCCGCAAGTCTGACAGACCTTTTCAGATCCCTCACAGGGCATGGCATGACAGGTGAGCGGAAGTTACGCTGCAGCGCTGACAGGCGAGCAGCAGCAGGGTGAGAACTCAGAAAGCGCACACAGACGGCCCGCACTTTATGCAGCAGCTCTGACATATTGGGGCAGATTTTAAGGAACCTTTGCACCACCAAATTCAGCACATGTGCCAGGCAAGGGATGTGCGTCAAACTGGATAGTCCCAGATCTGCTACGAGATTTCGCCACCAGGCCGGGCTTGAGGCTCACTGGCACCAACCACTCATCGGTCTGTTGTTTCATGCCCATCCACAGCTTCTGCGCGGTGTAGGGTTTGTCCCCCAAACAGATACATTTTAAAACTGCCTGCTGTTGTTTACCCCTGGCTGTGCTGAAGTTGGTGGTGAAGGTGTTACGCTGACCGGATGAGGAGGCGGTAAAGGATGAGGTAGCGGAGTAGGAGGAGGAAGCAACAGGAGGCAAACTGAAGCACCCTGCAATCCTCGGTGGTGGAAGGACATGTGCCAAACTGCTATCTGCCTCAGGCCCAGCCGCCACTGCATTTACCCAGTGTGTTGTTAGGGAGATATAACATCCCTGACCGTGCTTACTGGTCCACGTAACTGTAGTTAGGTGGACCTTGCCACAGATGGCGTTGCACAGTGTACACCTGATTTTGTCCCCCACTTAGTTGTGCAGGGAAGGGATGGCTCACCTGGAAAAAGAGTGCCGGCTGGGCACGAAGTACTGTGGGACAGCCACCGTCATAAGGCTTTTAAAACTCTCCATCTCCACCAGACGGAATGACAATTTTGAAATGCTGGCATTCAGGGTCAGGGATCACGGGTGGGTAGGGGGTACTTCCTTTTCCGCTCCAGTGTTTGGGAGATAGAGAGCTGAACGCTTCCGTGGGACATTGTGGAGATGCTTGGTGACCCAGATGGTGGTGTTGCTGGCAGATCCTCTGTTTGCGGGGTGGCAGGTGGCACTGTCACTCCAGAGGTGGATGAAGAGGCCGAGACTGCAGCAGAAGAGGAAGCAGGAGGAGTCAGAGACCTTTCTTGGTTTTTGAGGTGTCTACTCCACTGCAGCTCGTGCTTTGCACTTAGATGCCTGGTCATGCAGGTTGTGCTCAGGTTGAAAACATTTATGCCTCGCTTTAGGCTCTGATTGCACAGCATGCAAACCACTCGTGTCTTGTCGTCAGCACATTGTCTGAAGAACTGCCATTCCAGGGAACTCCTTGGAGCTGGCTTTGGTGTGCTCAGTCCCTTGCTGCGGTGGGCAGGCGTACTGTCTATGGGACGGCCGCTCCGCTTTTGCACCCTGCTCCCTCTTCTGCTGTGCTGGTGGCTCTGTGCGACCACCGCCTCTTCCTCCGAACTACATAGGTCACTTGCATGACCTTGATTCCATGTGGGGTCGGGGACCTCATCATCCTCCACATCATCTTCTACCCAGTCTTCACCCCTGCCCTTCTTGTCGGTCTGCACACTTTCGAAATCCCCAGCAGTTGGCACCTGTGTTTCATCATCATCCGAGAAGGGCTGTGATTGTCCTCCCATGTACTCATCTTGAAACATAAGTGGTTGGGCATTGGTGCACTCAATCTCTTCCACTTCTGGGGCAGGGCTATGTGGGTGGCCCTGGGAAACTCTGTTAGCAGAGTCATCAAAAAGCAGAAGAGACTGCTGCATGAATTGGGGCTCAGACTGCTTGGCTGATTTGCAAAGGGGTTGAGTTGAAAGACTGATGGACATCGGCTGCAGGTGCCAACTCTGATCTTTCAGCAGGAGACTGGGTGGGAGACAATGTGAAGGAACTGGAGCCACTGTCAGCAACCCAATCTACTATTGCCTGTACTTGTTCTGGCCTCACCATTCGTAGAGCTGCATTAGGCCCTACCAAATAACGCTGAAGGTTTTGTCGCCTACTCGCACCTGGGGAAGGTGTTTCACTTGTGCGTGTAGCTAGCACAGATCGACCACGTCCTGCTCCATTAGCAGCACCACGACCGGGGCCACGCCCCTTATTCGACGCTCATTCTCTGCAAATTTACGATCTTGCCCAAAATTAGTGTTTTTTTAATAACAGAATATAACTGCAGTATCTAACGCGTGTATTTCACACTGACTGATGCAGCAAACACTGCAAATTTTGTATTTTGCCCAAAATGGGTGTTTTTTTAAACCAAGAATATTATTGCAATATTTAAAGCTTGATTTTCACACTAACAAATGCAGCATAGGCCCCAGATTTAGGATATTGCCAAAAATTGGTGTTTTTTTAAACCCAGAATATTATTGAAGTATTTCAAGCTTTTATTTCACACTGACAGATGCAGCAAAGGCTGCAAATTTAGTATTTGGCCCAAAATGAGTGGTTTTTTTTATAACAGAATATAACAGCAGTATCTAACGCGTGTATTTCACACTGACAGATGCAGCAAAGGCTGCAAATTTAGTATTTTGCCCAAAATGGGTGTTTTTTTAAACCCAGAAAATTATTAAAGTATTTCAAGCTTGTATTTCACACTGACAAATGCAGCAAAGGCCCCAGATGTAGGATATTGGCAAACATTTGTGTTTTTTAAACCCAGAATATTATTGCAGTATTTCAAGCTTGTATGTCACACTGACAGATGCAGCAAAGGCATCGTATGTAGGGTATTGCCAAAAATGGGTATTTTTTTTAAACCTTGATTATTATTGCAGTATTTCAAGCTTGTTTTTCACACTAACAAATGCCCCAGATGTAGAGTATTGCAAAAAAATTGGTGATTTTTTTAAACCCAGAGTATAATTGCAGTATTTCAAGCTTGTATTTGACTGTCACAAATGCACATATGCTGTGCTGGTGCACTGAACTTGCATAAAATGGCTGCCAACGCCCACCGAACTAACAGATGCATAAAAGTTATTTTTCTGTGTCACTGGGCTCAGGGCAGGGTAAAAAGATTGTGCACTGCATCCACAAAACTAAATCTATGTAGATCGCTGAGTTAACAAGCACTTCAGATTAAAGATTCTGTCCTATTCTCTCCCTCACAGCAGCAGCATCCTCTCCCTACACTAATCAGAGCAGAGTGACGTGCAGCGCTACGTGACTCCAGCTTATATAGAGGCTGGGTCACATGCTGCACTGGTGTCACGACCCTTGGTCATGGTCGTGACTCCTTGGGAGCCGCATGCAGTTACCCGCGGTTTTGGTGTTGTGTCAACCGCAGCTGGGGGCACTTAGGGGTTTGCCTCAGGTGCGGTTGCCGCGGATAACAGGCATGCGTGCGGTTGCCCTTGGCAACGTGTTTTATGTGCACTCCCTTTGTCGTTTTGTGGTGCACGAGGTTATGTGTTGTATGCACGTAGACACCTTCCTTCACCTGCGGTTGTCCGCGGCAACGTCTGTTGTTGTATGCATGTGGTGGCAGGTTCTCGGCCTGCTGGCTGTTCCCCAGAACATGGTTGCCACGCATGCCGTTGCTGGCGGTAACAGGTGAGTGTGTTGGTGTGTTTTATGGATTGTGTGTACTTCCCCTTTATGTGTGTTTTCCCTTCTGTGTGCTGGAAGGGTTAACTTCCTTCCCAGTGTGTGTGATGTCACTGGGTGTGTTCTGACCGGTGGGTGTGGCCACTTAGGCCTATAAAGCCTTGTTCTCTGGCTTGGCTCAGTAGGTTGCTTTCAGCCAGGCATAGCTGGAGCAACCTCCTGTACATTACCATCTACCAGTAGGGGCCTCCCTTCTGGTCATAAATCTTTGTTACACGGTGTTATCTAGGTGTGTGTGGGGTTTCTGTATCATTGCAGCTTATGGTCCGGGTCCCTGTGTGATGTCTGTGTGTGCTGTCATTGTTGGTGTCCTGAACAAACAGCACCTGCACATGGGTTCCTGGTTGTGTTGTTCTGTGGCAGGTGAGTGTTGTGTTGATTGCGTTTGCCTGTCACTGCCATAAGGTGTTTTCTGTTTCCCCTTGTTGCTTGGCCATTGAGACTCCTGCTCCTCCGTGCCAAGGAGGAGTAGGTCGTCTCACCCAGCTCCTAGGTCAGGGATCTGCGGAGGGTCAGCAGGGATCCGAGGTTCCTGAGTATGGGTCCTCCTACCATCAAGGTCGGCCCATGCAGGTAGGAGACAGGGTCAGAGTTAGGGACGCAACAGGAGGTGACCTGCTCCCTAATTCTGTGTTGTTTGGCCAAGTGGTAACCCTACCATCTCCTGGCACCGCACGGCTGGAGGTTTCCCCCACCTCCAGCCGTGACAACTGGCCAATCACAGCCATGCCATTAGTAGGCACACGAGTAAAACACTTGTTGAAACTGAACTTTTACTGAAAAGCCCCCACTCTTTAGAAATGAAAGAGGTGGTGGCGTGTGTCTGTATGCTAGGAGTGATATGAAAGTAAGTGTGAAAGAAACAATTGTGGATGAAAGTTGTGAAGATATTGAAACCTTGTGGGTGGAATTACAGAGGGAAGAACGTAATGAAAAAATAATTCTTGGTGTGATCTATAGACCCCCCGATATCACTGAGGAGATAGAAGATCAACTGTATGCACACATGGAGGCAAGAGCAATACTCAAGAGATGGCACCACATAGAGTCACAAGAATAGATGCTCGAAAATTTATATTACATGGGAAATGCAAGTAGTTACTTAAACAGAAATGTCATGGGCTCTTCTTTAAAGTTATTTTTTTGACAATCCAATCCAATTAATGCACCAGGATTTAGCACAAGGACAGCCATACAATAGGCACTATAAACTGAAGTGCTTTGGTTTGATAAATGGTCCTTCAGCTCTTTCCGGGAGTTGTTTTTGAAAACTGCCGTTGTTGCATACCAACCATGTATTCGTTTATAAGGACTTGCAGAAATATGCAGTGAGGGCTTTCTAAAGGCAGAAGGTCAAGGAGAAATTGGGATCTCATTTATGAGTAAGATGAGGATTTATTGAGAGCGCCTGACTTATGGTTCACATAGCACATTATATATTCTGTAGAATATGACTTCAATGGCAAGTCACTGCACGCGTGTAAACATTAATTCATGGAAAGAGTTTAGAAAGGATTATTGTGTTTGCAAAAATATTAACCCGTACCTGACCTGTTTAGTATGTAGCTCTCTGATCTGACCTCTCAGACTCTGAGTTTATATGCCGTAGGGTGGTTAGTGTGCTGTATATTTCTTTCACGTGAATTAAAAAGGTTGTCCTATTATAAAGACTTTTCAACAGGATATGGAATAAGTGTCTGATCGGCAGGTGTCCAACAACTGGGGCCCCCCACCAGTCATTAGAAGGAGCGCAACTGGTCTAAACACTGGTTCAAAGGGGTTGTCCCATTGCAATAACTTATCCTCTATCCACAGAATAGGAAAAAAGGTATCTGATCGGTGGAGCTTTGACCGCTGGCACCCCGACTGGGATAAGGATGGGGGCCTGTGTTCCCCTGTTTGAATGAAGCTGCGGACATGCATGTGTGTCTGCCACTGCATTCAGCTCTGGTGGACGGTTGGAGAGTTTCATTTTTACATTACTCATGGGAGGACTCTTTTAAGGATAACAACTATGATAGAAATTGGATAGAAAATGTAAAGTGAATATAACCCATGACTATATTTTTAGCTGGAGCGTTTTTCAAGTCCGTATATTAGGTCATCTTTATGATCAGCAGTTTATAGTGGTCCTCTTGGAGACATAGGCATTGGGAAAAACCATGTGAATACCGAGATAAGATTCTGTCTGACACAGCTCTGATTTTCCAGGACGATTATTTGAATATTTTTATTTTTGGCTTGAATGCAAATTTCGATGCAGGATATTGATAGGACAGTCACGTCATAACCATTTTACGTAATTTATGTAAAAAAAAATCATCTTAGCTTAAACCAATCAATAAAACAAGCAATATTATAAAGCCATCACCATAAGACAAGTATTTCTGAACGATGCAAAAACAAACAACAGGCGATTCAGCCTGGAGGCCTGAAGTTTACACAAGATTCCAGGTGCCGAAATGTAAATCCTCAGACGAGAGCGGCAGGAGCTGGTTTACCAAGTGGATAATTCTAATATTCAGCTGGAAAAATGCATAATAAAAAATCCCAGAGACGGTGATAAATCCTTTATCAGGCAGCGGGTGCTGTCGTCCTGATTTATTACATTGTATTGTATCACAGGAAAATATGTCGTTACAAAGCTTTTTGCAGAGATTCAAACGAAACATAACTTACAAGCTTCTTCTTTTACTCTGCAGAGCAGTAATTCTCTGAACCAGTAGCTTGGGAGTCAAATGTGGCTCTCAGACCCCTCCACGTGACTTAGGTGCCCTAGTGACACCAGAACCAGTGGCAGATTAGGTATACCATAAACTCTGGGCTGTTCACACAACTTGGGTCCTCGGACTTGAGCCCTCGTGGTCATGCAGTGTGCAGAAGTTGGAATGTAGTGGCTATCACCAGTCGAGCATGCACCCTGCCACTAACTCTAAACGAACCTAGTGGGATGCACAAACACAACCTTTTTTCTGCAGTCTTATGGAAAACCATACATAACACAGTGATAACTCTCTAAGTACAGATAATGTAGTACATTTTACCTGCAGTCCTATGTAACACCACAGATAACACAGAGTTAAGTGTCTGAGTACTGTAAGAAGGTACAAGGAATCATCGTGGATGATAGGTACCTGTCACCGAGGTTCCTGGCCTTGGTGGAGTAAGAGCCGGTTTTTATGTGTCAGCAGCAGTTGCTGTTTGACACCTTGGTACTTAGCATGGCTGTAATAGCTGATCCAGGATGGCTCTTACTGGGAGTAGTCAAAGTGCTGGGTGGGTGACTACTCCCCACATTCCAGGCCGGGTTTTGCCAGGCATAAAAAACAGTCAGCACTGCCAGGTGGAGAAGATTAACTCCGTATGACAGTGGAGCTCAGGAGGTCTGTGTGCTGGGATCTAAGGCCTGTGCTGGGCTGGAGAGCGGAGAACCGTGTGTCAGGGGAACAGGCCGCCTAAAGCCTGTATTTGAACTTTCTGAGGCAGAACTGCCACCAAAGGTGACTTTTGTTTTATTAACTTGCCATTGGGTGTGAAGTAACACCAACACTGCAAAAGTGACGTTTTGTTTTTGGCATCATGTGTGAATAAAGACTGAAGTTTGAATTACGAACTTGTATTTTGCCTCTGTACTGCTCTCGTTTATCCTAACTACCAGAGCGAATCCCCACAATTGGTGGAGGATAAAGGCAAGAGCAATGAGGCTGGCGTGAATGCCAAAATATTTTTTGGTTTGCATTTTTAGGCACGGTGGTATGTCATACATCAAGCCAGCGGTATTACAACCTGTGTACCACGATAAAATGGAGGCTGTTGTGAAGGCCCTCATGGAGGCTGATCTGCAGCAGCGAGAGACAAACCTGCAACAATGGGAGGCTAACAAGCAGCAGCAAGAGACCAACCAGTTGCTGCTACAACATGTGATGGCTTTGCAGACAGCAGGAGCAACCCTGAGCGTCCACGATGCTCGGAAAGCAGTCTGTGCGGCGATTCCTAAGATGACACCCGCAGACGACATCGAAACCTACCTGGTGATGTACGAGAAAGTGGCCACAAGGGAGAAGCTACGCCGAGACCAGTGGGCTGAGTTCGTCGCCCCATTGCTGTCATACGATTCCCAGCGGATGTATTTCGACTTGCCGGACGATTAAGCGTCCAACTACCAAAAATTGAAGGGTGAGATATTGGCAAGACTGGGGGTAAATGTGTTGGTCCGGGCCCAGCAGGTGCATCAGTGGGGGTTTAAGCCGGCTGAGCCCGTGAGACCCTAGTATTATGACTTACTCCACCTTTTGCAAAAGTGGCTACAGCCTAAGATGCTGAGTCCCTTGGCTATGCTGGATAGACTATTGGCTGATATGTTCTGGGGGGCTTTGCCACTTCCTCTCCAGCAATGGATTGGCCAGGTCTCTCCAGGTAATGCCCTTGAGATGGTCAACCTGGTGGAACACTATGAGGCTACCCGTAATCTTCAGGGGGTCTTTTGGGAAGGGGGCAGTAAAATCCCGTAAATCTCCAACCCTGACCCGGCGACTTGTGTAAACCAAATTCGCCCAGGATGTACCCCCTATGGATCTGGCTCCGATAGTCTGCTGGCGGTGTCTGGAGCCTGGCCATGTATAAGCTTACTGTCCACATCAGGTGGAACCCATGGACACGAACTATAGCTTCCGTTAGTCGTTATATGCCAGGAAGCTGTGTGCAGCGGGTACCCCAGAAACTCGAAATCACTTGTGCCAGGTGGAAGTGGGAGACACTCCAGCAGACGCCCTGCTGGACTCAGGGAGTCTGGTGTCCCTAGTAAGGGCTTCCCTGGTATGGTCTGCTGAGTATACTGACTGGAAAGTCGGGGTCATATGTATTCATGGGGACTTAAAAGACTATCCCCCTGGTGTCTCTAACCATGGGGGTCGGAAGGTGAACTCATGAAGTAGCAGTTGCCACAAACTTACACTACGAACTTATAATAGGGAGAGACTTCCCTAGTTTCCTGGCACTGTAGCCTGCTATGAAAGTGACTGATACCCATGAGACTGGGGTAACCCCAGCAGAGTAGCCTTGCTCCAGGGGGAGGCCAGAACCCTGGGAACCTGAGGCCGAAGGGTCAGCGGTAGGGGTGACGCCACTTCGGTGGAAGAGGGGGAGACAACCCCACTGAGTGTAATGGTGGGAGACGTGGAGGACTTGGCGTCGGGCCTGAGCTGGCAGACCTCAATGTCTTCTGGGATAATTTTGTAACTGCACAACACTGGGACCCCACCTTATTCCGACCTTGGGAAAATGTATTAATAGTAGATGTGAACCACAACAAGCTGGGGCAGAGTCAGTGTTCCCCCGTTTTGTAGTTGAGGAGGATATGTTGTATCCGGTAAACCAGCTGCGGGGTGGACCCATTGAACAGTTGGTTGCGCCCCAGGCTTATCGCAAACTCGTGTTAGAGTTAGCCCACCAACATGTTCTCGGGAGTCATCTGGGAATGCAGAAAACACAGGACCAGATTCTACAACGGTTTTACTGGCCCGGTGTGTTTAGGGAGGTGGACGAATTCTGTAAGTCTTGCCCAACCTACCAGGCAACTGCCCCTAGCATCTTTTCCGTAGTCCTTTGGTACCTCTCCCAATCATCGAGGTACCGTCTGAGCGTATAGCTATGGACCTCGTAGACCCAGTATCGAAGTCCGCTAGAGGACATCAACACATCTTGGTCGTCCTAGACTACGCCACTCGGTACCCGGAGGAGGTGCCACTGCAACATACATCGGGTGAACTAATAGCTAAGGAGCTAATGGGAATGTTCTCATGAGTGGGGCTATCTAAAGAGGTTCTGACTGACCAGGGGACCCCTTTTATGTCCAAGGTGATGAGGGAACTCTATAAGTTGCTACACATAAAACATCTACGGACGTCCGTTTACCACCAAACACACAGTCTGGTAGTAAGGTTTAACCAAACATAAAAAACATGTTGAAAAGGGTGGTGGCTAAATATGGGAAGGACTGGGACCTTCTTCTGCCCTATCTCATGTTCGTAGTGCGAGAGGTATCCCAGACCTCTACTGGGTTCTCGCCCTTCGAATTGCTATATGGCAGACACCCTTGCGGTCTTTTGGATGTAGCCAAAAAGGTGTGGGAACAACAGCCCACTCCGTATAAAAGTGTTATTGAGTACGTTACCCAGATGCAAGAATAGATAGAGACAGTGTTGCCTCTTGTTAGGGAGAATATGGAGGCAGCTCAACGAGCCCCGAGTCGGGTCTATAATCGGCAGGCTCGGGTCTGGATCTTTAACCCGGGTGATCGGGTTTTGGTTCTGGTACCGACCATGGACAGTAAGTTCCTGGCTAGGTGGCAGGGGCCCTACAAGGTACTCAAGAAAGTTGGAGAGGTGAACTACAAGGTACACCAGCCAGGGCGGCAAAAGTCAGAACAGATCTACCATGTTAATTTACTTAAGACAGCCCACGTATGGGTTTTCTAGCGGAAGAGGTTCCAGCCCCCTTGTCTGATGCAAGCGGTTGGTTTTTCCACACGCTTCTTGCGACCCTGTTGACTATTTTGAATGAAACGCTTGATTGTTCGATGATCACGCTTCAGAAGCTTTGCAATTTTAAGAGTGCTGCATCCCTCTGCAAGATATCTCACAATTTTTGACTTTTCTGAGCCTGTCAAGTCCTTCTTTTAACCGATTTTGCCAAAGGAAAGGAAGTTGCCTAATAATTATGCACACCTGATATAGGGTGTTGATGTCATTAGACCACACCCCTTCTCATTACAGAGATGCACATCACCTAATATGCTTAATTGGTAGTAGGCTTTCGAGCCTATACAGCTTGGAGTAAGACAACATGCATAAAGAGGATGATGTGGTCAAAATACTAATTTGCCTAATAATTCTGCACTCCCTGTAGTAGAGTTGAGCGAATCCGAACTGTAAAGTTCGGTTTCGTACCGAACTTTAGGGTTTTCGGCACCCGTACCCAAACCCAAACATTTACGTCAAAGTCCGGGTTCGGGTTCGGTGTTCAGCGAATTTTATGGGTCTTTTTGAAAGGCTGCAAAGCAGCCAATCAACAAGCGTCATACTATTTGCCCCAAAAGGCCATCACAGCCATGCCTACTATTGGCATGGCTGTAATTACCAACTGCAGCATGTGACCCATCCTCTATTTAAAGGGATTCTGTCACCTCCCCTAAGGCAAAAAACGATTTAAAAGCAGCCATGCAGCACAGCTTACCTGGATTAGGCTGTGCTGTTCTATCTTGAAATCCGTCCAGCAGTTACTTCAAAAAACGAGTTTGATCAATAAGGAAATGCGTCCTGAAGGTGCCCAGAGGGGCGTTTTTTTCTTCTGAGAGAGCCCAGTACCGCCCCTCTTTCAGTGCCCAGCCCGCCTTCCTTGTATTTTCTAACCGCCGCCCCCAGCCTGCCACAGCCTCCCCTCCCTCTCCTCCCCCTCCCTCATGCCGAACGAAGTCTCGCACAGGCGCAATACCCACTGAGGGCTGCGCCTGTGCGATCATCAGGAGACTGAGGGCGGCAGCTTCATCTTCGTCACTGGGCATGCGCCGAGCCCAGTGACGTCCGATGCTCGCTCTTCCCTCAGTCAGCAGGGAAGAGCGAGCATCGGACGTCACTGGGCTCGGCGCATGCCCAGTGACGAAGATGAAGCTGCCGCCCTCAGTCTCCTGATGATCGCACAGGCGCAGCCCTCAGTGGGTATTGCGCCTGTGCGAGACTTCGTTCGGCATGAGGGAGGGGGAGGAGAGGGAGGGGAGGCTGTGGCAGGCTGGGGGCGGCGGTTAGAAAATACAAGGAAGGCGGGCTGGGCACTGAAAGAGGGGCGGTACTGGGCTCTCTCAGAAGAAAAAAACGCCCCTCTGGGCACCTTCAGGACGCATTTCCTTATTGATCAAACTCGTTTTTTGAAGTAACTGCTGGACGGATTTCAAGATAGAACAGTACAGCCTAATCCAGGTAAGCTGTGCTGCATGGCTGCTTTTAAATCGTTTTTTGCCTTAGGGGAGGTGACAGAATCCCTTTAAGCTGGAGTCACGTAGCGCCACCCGTCACTCTGCTCGGATTAGTGTAGGGAGAGGCTGCAGCTGCTGTGAGGGAGAGATCAGGGAGAAATCTTATCAAGAACTGTTTTTTGTACTCAGCGATCTACAGAAATTGTGTTTTGTGGGTGCAGTGCACAATTTTTTTAAGCCTGCCCTGAGCCAACTACTGCTGAAAACAAACATTTTTTTCTTCAGTTAGTCAATATCCATACATAATCGGCAGCCATTTAATGCAACGATAGTGCACCAGCACAGAATATCTGCATGTCTGCAAGTCCAGAAATACAGCTTTTTGCTTACTGGGGTTGAAAAAATACATCTGTTAAATATAAGACGTGCATAAGTGAGTGTCACATTTAGGCCAGAAGTACGGCTTTTTGGTTACTGGGGTGAAAAAACCCTCTAATATACTGCACATCTGGGATAAGACGTGCATATGTGACTGTCACATTTAGGCCAGAAATACGGCTTTGGCATACTGTGGTGAAAAAAGCCTCTAATATATTGCACATCCTATCTGGGATTACACGTGCATAAATTACTGTCACATTTAGGCCAGAAATACGGCTTTTTGGTTACTGGGGTGAAAAAACCCTCTGATATACTGCACATCTGGGATTAGACAAGCATAAGTGACTGTCACACTTAGGCCAGAAATACCGCTTTTTGGTTACTGGGGTGAAAAAATCCTCTAATATACAGCATATCTGGGATAAGACGTGCATAAGTGAGTGTCACATTTAGGCCAGAAATATGGCTTAATGGTTACTGGGGTGAAAAAACCCTCTAATATACTGCACATCTGGGATTAGACATGCATAAGTGACTGTCACATTTAAGCCAGAAATACGGCTTTTTGGTTACTGGGGTGAAAAAATCCTCTAATATACAGCATATCTGGGATAAGACGTGCATAAGTGAGTGTCACATTTAGGCCAGAAATATGGCTTAATGGTTACTGGGGTGAAAAAACCCTCTAATATACTGCACATCTGGGATTAGACATGCATAAGTGAGTGTCACATTTAGGCCAGAAATACGGCTTTTTTGGTTACTGGGGTGAAAAAACCCTCTGATATACTGCACATCTGGGATAAGACATGCATAAGTGACTGTCACATTTAAGCCAGAAATACATCTTTTTGCTTACTGGGGTAAAAAAAACCTCTAATATACTGCACATCTGGGATAAGACGTGCATAAGTGAGTGTCACATTTAGGCAACAAATACCGCTGTCATATAGAGTTAAAAAAATAAAATTTGAGTGCAATACCATACATCAGGGTTTTTATTGGCGGTTATTTATTTTTAACAGACTTTTAACCACTTTTTACTTTGCTTTGTAAACGCTAACTATGAGGCAAACATCTAATAAGGGACGCGGTCATGGTCGTGGTAGTGGTGTTGGTGGAGCCTCTGGTGCAGGGAGAGGACGTGGACGTTCTGCCACAGCTACATGTCCTACTGAACCTACTACCTCAGGTCCCAGTAGCCGCCAGAACCTACAGCGATATTTGGTCGGGCCTAATGCCGTTCTAAGGATGGTAAGGCCTGAGCAAGTACAGGCGCTAGTCAATTGGGTGGCCGACAGTGGATCCAGCACGTTCACATTATCTCCCACTCAGTCTTCTGCAGAAAGTGCACAGGTGGCGCCTGAAACCCATGCCCATCAGTCTGTCACATCACCCCTGTGCATATCGGGGAACCTGTCTGAGCCTCAATTCATGCAGCAGTTTCTAATGCTGTTTGAAGACTCTGCTGGCAGGGTTTCCCAAGGGCATCCACCTAGCCCTTCCCCAGATGCACAACCACTTATGTTTCCTGATGAGGACATGGGAATACCACCTCAGCACATCTCTGCTGATGACGAAACACAGGTGCCAACTGCTGAGTCTTTCTGCAGTGTGCAGACCGAAAAGGAGGTCAGGGAGGAAGACTGGATGGAAGACGATGCAGGGGACGATGATGTCCTAGACCCCACATGGAATGAAGGTCGTGCCACTGACTTTCAGAGTTCGGAGGAAGAGGCAGTGGTGAGACCGAGCCAACAGCGTAGCAAAAGCAGGAGCAGGGTGCAAAAGCAGAGCAGCCGTCGCCAAAACAGTTCACCTGCTACTGGCCACCGTCACCAGGGACCGAGCACACCAAAGGCAGCTTCAAGGAGTTCCCTGGCATGGCGCTTCTTCACACAATGTGCTGACAACAAGACCAGAGTGGTTTGCACGCTGTGCCATCAGAGCCTGAAGCGAGGCATTAATGTTCTGAACCTTAGCACAACCTGCAGGCATCTACATGCGAGACACGGGCTGCAGTGGAGTAAGCACCTTCAAAACCATGAAAGGGCTCCCTCTTCTGCTGCTGCCTCGGCCTCTTCCTCCGCCTCTGGAGGAATGTTGGCACCTGCCGCCCATCAAACAGAGGATGTGCCACCAACAACACCACCTCCGTCACCAAGCATCTCCACCATGTCACAAGGAAACGTTCAGCTCTCCATCTCACAAACCCTTGAGAGAAAGCGTAAATTCCCACCTAGCCACCCTCGATCCCTGGCCCTGAATGCCAGCATTTCTAAACTACTGGCCTTTGAAATGCTGTCATTCAGGCTGGTGGAGACGGTAAGCTACAAACAGCTCATGTCGCTTGCTGTCCCACAGTACGTCGTTCCCAGCCGCCACTACTTCTCCAGTTGTGCCTTCCCTGCACAACCAAGTATCGGATAAAATCAAGTGTGCACTGCGCAACGCCATCTGTGGCAAGGTCCCCCTACACACAGATACGTGGACCAGTAAGCACGGCCAGGGACGCTATAGCTCCCTAACTGCACATTGGGTAAATGTAGTAGCGGCTGGGCCGCAGGCGGAGAGCTGTTTGGCGCACGTCCTTCTGCCGCCAAGGATCGCAGGGCATCATTCTTTGACTCCTGTTGCCTCCTCTTCCTACTTGGCTTCCTCCTCCTCTTCTACCACCTCCTCATCCGGTCAGTGACAGACCTTCACCACCAACTTCAGCACAGCCAGGAGTAAACGTCAGCAGGCCGTTCAGAAACTCATATGTTTGGGGGACAGGCCCCACACTGTTCAGGAGTTGTGGCAGGGTATACAACAACAGACCGACGAGTGGTTGCTGCCAGTGAGCCTCAAGCCCGGCCTGGTGGTGTGCGATAATGCAAAATCTCGTTGCAGCTCTGGAACTAGCCGGTTTGACGCACATCCCTTGCCTGGCGCATGTGCTGAATTTGGTGGTGAAGAAATTCATTCACAACTACCCCGACATGTCTGAGCTGCTGCATAAAGTGCGGGCCGTCTGTGCGCGCTTCCGGCGTTCTCATCCTGCCGCCGCTCGGCTGTCTGCTCTACAGCGTAACTTCGGTCCTCCCTCTCACCGCCTCATATGCGACGTGCCCACCAGGTGGAACTCCACCTTGCACATTCTGGACAGACTGTGCGAGCAGCAGCAGGCCATAGTGGAGTTTCAGCTGCAGCATTCACAGGTGAATCGCACTGCGGAACAGCACCACTTCACCACCAATGACTGTGTGCCCTGTTGCACTGTTTTGAGTACTCCACCAACATGGCCAGTGGCAATGACTCCGTTATCAGCGTTACAATACCACTTCTATGTCTCCTTGAGAAAACACTTAGGGCAATGATGGAAGAGGATGTGGCCCAGGACGAGGAGGAGGAAGAGGGGTCATCTCTAGCACTTTCAGGCCAGTCTTTTAGAACTGGCTCAGACAGAGGATTTTTGCAACAGCAGAGGCCAGGTACAAATTTGGCCAGCCAGGGCCCACTACTGGAGGACGAGGATGAGGAGGAGCATGTTCACAGCGAGGTGGCATCCAACGCAGCTCGAGCCTATCACTGGTGCGTGGCTGGGGGGATACAGAGGACGCAGATGATACGCCTCCCACAGAGGACAGCTTGTCCTTACCTCTGGGCAGCCTGGCACACATAAGCGACTACATGCTGCAGTGCCTGCGCAACGACTGCAGAGTTTCCCACATTTTAACGTGTGCTGACTACTGGGTGGCCACCCTGCTGGATCCCCGTTACAAAGACAATGTGCCGTCCTTAATTCCCTCACTGGAGCGTGATCGGAAGATGCGCTGGTAGACGCGCTCCTGAGAGCATTCCCGACTGACGCCGGGGGACAAGTGGAAGCACAAGGCGAAGGCAGGGGAGGAGGAAGAGGTCTGCAATGCAGCTGTGTCCGCTCTAGCACCTCAGAAGGCAGGGTTAGCATGGCCGACATGTGGAAAAGCTTTGTCACCTCGCCGCAACAACCAGCCCCAACTGCTGATATGGAGCGTGTTAGCAGGAGGCAGCATTTGAACAACATGATGGAACAGTACCTGTGCACACGACTACATGTACTGACTGATGGTTCTGCCCCATTCAACTTCTGGGTCTCCAAATTGTCCACATGGCCAGAGCTTGCCCTGTAAGCCTTGGAGGTGCTGGCCTGCCCTGCAGCCAGTGTACTCTCTGAACGTGTATTTAGCACGACAGGAGGCGTCATTACAGACAGACGCAGCTGCCTGTCCACAGCCAACGTGGACAAGCTCACGTTCATTAAAATGAGCCAGGCTTGGATCCACAAGACTTGTCTGTACCTTGTGCAGAATAGACATTTATACCACCATCAAACATACATTCTTGTACTCAAGTCAAGTGCAATGATTCTTTGTTTTATTTATTTTTTATTTGTCCCAATATTTTGAAGGCTACCTACCCCAATAAAAAAAAAACATTGTTGGCTACCTCCTCCTCCTCCATTGCTGCCTCCACCTACAACACCACATTCACCTCCTTCTCTGAGTTGCAGGTTAATATTTTGTAATTTTTAGTTATTTTATTTCATTTTAAGTTATTTCCCTATCCACATTTGTTTGCAGAGCAGTTGCCATGCTCTTAAGCACATTTGACTGCCTTTTACATCCCTCTAGTCTTTTCAATGACTATTTTAGAGCCATTTTTATTCGAAAAAATGCCTATTTTAGTGCCCTAAATTGAAAATTGTCGGGTGCCATTTTACCATTTTTGGCGTGTACAAACCCCCTGCTGTGCCTGGGTGACAGGGGCCTAAATCTCTCAAAATCCTCTGTTGTATTGCAATGCTGGGTGACATGAACCCCCTTTTGGCGTGAATGAACCCCTGCTGTGCCTGGGTGACAGGGGCCTAAATCTCTCAAAATCCTATGTTCTATTGCTGACGGACATGAACCCCCTTTTGCCGTGAATGAACCCCTGCTCTGCATTGCTGACAGGGAACTAAATTTAGTGAAAACATCTGTTACTGATCGGAAGATGCGCGACTACAAGCGCACACTGATGATAGCATTCCCACCTGACAGCGGGGGCACAGTGGAAGCACAAGGCGAAGGCGGAGGAGGAGGAAGAGGTCGCCAATGCAGCTGGGGCACCGCCAGCACCTGAGAAGGCAGGGTTAGCATGGCCGAAATGTGGAAAAGCTTTGTCAGCCTTGGAGGTGCTGACCTGCCCTGCAGCCAGTGTATAGTGTGAACGTGTGTTTAGCACGGCAGAGAGCATTATCACAGGCCGCCGCCAATGTGGACAAGCTTACATTTATTAAAATGAACCAGGCATGGATCCCACAGGACTTGTCCGTACCTTGTGCAGAATAGACATTTATACCAGCCTCAACCATCCATTCTTGTACTCAAACGCACTTATTCTTTGTTTTATTTTGTTATATGTCCCAATATTTTGGGGGATACCCCAATTTAAAAATAAAAAATAACACAAATCAGTGTTGGCTACCTATTCCACCTTCACTGCCACGTCAACCTACACTGCCACATACACCCATTCCACCTACACCTCCTCCTCAACCTCCTACTCCTAGATCCAGATTGTTATTTTAAATTTTTCTATATTTTATGTTATTTTAAGTAATTTCCCTATCCACATTTGTCATGTGAGGAATAGGACTTTTAATGACGTCACTGCGCTCATCAAATTGTCCATCACATGATCTTTTACCATGGTGATGGATCATGTGACGGACCATGTGATGAACGTAGTGATGTCATCAAAGGTCCTATTCCTCACAGAACAAGACAGAAGAGATGCTGGCTGCGCGAACAAGTGGATTAAGGTGAGTTAATTTTTTTATTTATTTTTTAACCCCTCCAGCCCTATTGTACTATGCATTCTGTATTCAGAATGCTATTATTTTCCCTTATATCCATGTTATAAGGGGAAATAATAAAGATCGGGTCCCCATCCCGATCGTCTCTTAGCAACCGTGCGTGAAAATCGCACCGCATCCGCACTTGCTTGTGGATGCTTGCGATTTTCACGCAGCCCCATTCACTTCTATAGGGCTTGCGTTGCGTGAAAAACGCACAAAATAGAGCTTGCTGCGATTTTCACGCAACGCACAAGTGATGCGTGAAAATCACCGCTCATGTGCACAGCCCCATAGAAGTGAATGGGTCCGGATTCAGTGCGGGTGCATTGCGTTCATCTCACGCATTGCACCCGCGCGGAAAACTCGCCAGTGTGAAAGGGGCGTAAATGTTTTTGCCACAGGTCGCAGCAGAGTAAGGGGGCGTGGCAGAATGGGTCACTTAGAGAGGCTTAGCTCCCAGTGTCAGCTAGCAGTTATGTCTTGACCAGCAACCCAGCGGTTCTTGAATGGTTGACTCGATATTCGACATCGTCGCAAGTGATACCAGACACCCCCAGCCAAAGAGTCGGTTGGTTCGTCAGACACAACCCTTAGTTGGCATGGCCCAGGAGCAGACCCTGTGACCTCACCTGTCTTCAACCTGCCTTTGTCCTTTTCTGTTCCCTCAGCCAGAGAAGTACTATATACTGTAGGCTCAGATCCACTATACAGCAAGGACAAGCTACTAGAGGGAAATCAGCAGCTACTGCCCAGCCAAGATCCGGGGGAGACATCCGCCGCTTCCTCAGCTAGGCGAACAAGTAATGATAAGGAGAGTGGCGTGGGAGCTGGTGCTGCGAGCAGTCAGGTTCTTGGCTCAGAGACCGTTGAGGAGGACATCAGTGACGTGCAGACAGTACTCAATGATGATGTAGCTGATCACAATTGGGAGCTGGGTGATAAGGGCTATATTGAGCCAGCAAGATGGTAGCGTGGCAGGGAGTCAGCAGGGTGGCAGCAGTGGGAGGTCGGGAGCCAAACGTGCCCAGGGTAGACCACCCGCTTCTCAGGAGCCTACCAGCCCGGAAAGTACTGGTGCAGGGGTTCACGGAGGCAGTGGCGGTAGCAGTCAGCCAGTGAGTAGTGTTGGGGGGAAAATCAACTACTCAGCGGTGTGGCCGTTTTTGTTAAGCCGCCGGGAAGGGATGGCCATTTGTAGAATCTGTGGGCAGAAGGTGAAGCGTGGCCAGGGTGCCAATGTTGGCACTATGGCCCTGTGTCAACATATGAAGCATCACCATAAAGTGACCTGGGAGAACTGTGGCTCCAATGTGGTGGTCCAGCCTGCCGCAGTAACCGTTGCATCACCCAGTGGCACGCACCCGATTTCAGGCAGTCAAGGCTCCACCATCTCAGCCGAAGGAAGCTGTCTGACCTTCCCATCATCTGCTGGTCCTCATGCTCCTGCTGCTCCTCCTCCTAGTCAGTCATTCCGTCAGCAATCGATCACCAAAGCGATTGCTAAGAGACAACAGTTTGCGTGCACTCATCCAACGGCGCAGAAGCTAAATGTGCTCCTGGCCAAGTTGCTGGTACTACAGTCCCTTCCTTTCCAAGTGGTGGTCTCTGAACCTTTCAGAGAACTGATGGCTTGTGCAGGCAGTACCAACCCTGCACACATATGTACCTTAGAACAGAAGGTGGGCCAGTCCTTGAGCCTGTCAGTGTCTGCCAAAGTACACGGCAGCGCCGACATGTGGAGCTGTAACTACGGTCAAGGACAATATATGTCCTTTACAGCCCACTGGGTAAATGTGGTTCCTGCCCAGCCAAACCCGCAACTTGGCCAAGTGACGCAGCTTCAACCTCCACATTCTCACGCCGTTGGTCCTGCGAAAATGTCTGCCTCTGCCTCCTCATCCTCCATCTTGTCCTCAGCCTCCACTACAGGGACAATTCACAGTTCCCCTCCAGCATACCACATGTGCAGGGCACGGCGGTGTCACGCTGTTCTGCACCTCGTTTCCCTGGGTGAACGGAGTCACACAGGAGAGGAACTGCTCTTCGTCCTTCATTAAGAAATGGAATCCTTGCTTTCTAGGCAACAACTCAATATTGGAACCATGGTGAACGACAGCAGGACGAACATGGTGTCGGCGCTGAGCCATGCGCCCTGTATGGCGCATGTTTTCAATCTGGTTGTCAAGCATTTTCTGAAGTCTACCACCCATCTGCAAGACATCCTAAAAATAGCCAGGAAACTTTGCATTCACTTCAGCCACTCGTACACCGCCAAGCACACCTTCCTTGAGCTACAGTGGTAGAACGGCGCCCCCTAACATAGGCTAATATGCAACGTTTCCACCCGTTGGAATTCCACCCTCCATATCTTGGACTGACTGTATGAACAGAGAAAGGCCATAAACAATTTATTGATGATATAGGCGGACAGAGGTACTCCCCTGTGTAACTTCGATATTAGCCAGTGGCAGCTCATGCATGACACCTGCAATTTGCTCGTGCCATTTGAGGAGGCCACTTTATTTGTCAGTCACCAGGACTACCGGATGAGCAACGCCATTCCACTGATTCATATCCTGGAAAAGATGCTGGTAAATCTGGCTGGTCAGGGGACTGAGGACTGGAGACGTGGTGCCTATATCTCACGGCCACATGAGCCCATTGAAGCACAAGCAATGTGTAGCAAAATGGGTGGTTTTTCTACACAGGTGACAGGAAAGGAGGAGCAAGAAGGAGATGAGAAAGATGAGGCAGATGACCCAGACACACCATGGCAGTATGCAGTGGAGATGGAGGCAGGGAGTCCATCCGAGTCACTTGTGCAAATGGCCCGATGCATGCTCACTTGCTTGCGTAGTGACAGATGAATTTTCACCATTCGGCAGAGGGATAACTACTGGCTCTCCACCATGTTAGACCCTTGCTACCAGTCCAAAATGGGGGTCTTTTTTACACCCGTTGAGAGGGAGGACAAACTGAACTACTATAAAGACATCCTATGTAGTGAGTTGGCCGCTGCCTATCTGTGCCATCGTCCATCCTCTTGCAGGTCTGACCGGGCCCTCTGCGCTCACATTCCACTGCCATGGCTGCTGCGGATGTGGGGGGGGGGGGGTGGCAGGAGCAGTACCATCTCCATCACCAGCAGCCTGAGTGTACAGTCGCTGATAAGCAGCTTTCTTCACCCGCATAGCAAAGAAAGTACTCATCAACAGCTAGACATAGAGCAGAACCTGGACCAGCAGGTGGTGGCATACTTGGAGTGCACCCTGCCAGCCGTCATTGAAGATCCACTGGACTACTGGGCAGCCAAACTGGATTTGTGGCCTCAACTGGCCAAGTTTGCCTTGGAAAAGCTGTCCTGCCCGGCCAGTAGTGTGGCATCAGAGTGGGTATTTAGTGCGGCTGGGGCCATAGTTACCCCAAGGAGAACTCGCCTGTCCACCTAAAATGTGGTGAGACTGACCTTTGTCAAGATGAATCAGGCGTGGGGGGGCGGAGCCAGCGCCGGTCTGAGATGGCCGCTTGATTCTGAGCTCCGTGTCACAGACAGCTTACAGCATCAGCAATCTTCAGATTTCTACCTGAAAATGGTTAAGTATCGGGAACCCTAAAGCAGGGGAGCACCCTAGCGTCACCAAAAGCCACGCATCTGGCGGCGACATGGACAAATTTGTCAGGAAAGCGGCTGCCTCGTTCGTCGCCCGAGATTCCAAGATGGCGCCGAACCAACTCCAGAAAGCAAGCCTGCATGACAAGTCTGATGAAGACAGCGACGCTGAAGAACCGCAAGGTAGGGGGGCCCTCCCGATTACTAGGTCTTACTTGAAAAGCACCTTGAACAAAGCCCTCGAGCCCCTGCTCTGTGAATTCGCTGCCCTGCGCCAGGATGTTAGACAGGTGGGCGATCGCGTTGAAGCGCTGGAAAGCAACCAAGCCCAGATACTGGACCATCAGAGGGCTACCTCCAGTTCGCTCCGAAAATGCAGCACTTACCTGTCTGAGCTTCAGAACGCTCTTGAGGATCAAGAAAACAGAGGCCGCCGAAATAACTTGCGCATAAGAGGGATCCCTGAGTCCGTTGCGCCTGGAGACATTCCGGCTGCGATTCTCTCCCTCTGCTCTTCGCTCCTAGGCCCAGAATTTGCCACTGAGATCGTATTGGAGAGGGCCCACAGAGCCCTGCGACCCAAGCCCAAGATAGAGGAACCGCCAAGGGACATTATATGTAAGTTCCTGAACTTCCAGGTCAAATCAGCAGTCCAGGAGGCTGCTAGAAATCAACCTGACATCATGTTTGGAGGTGCCCGTATCTCAATCTATCAAGATTTAGCCCCCTCCACCTTGAGGAAGCGCAAGTCTCTCAAACCACTGACGGAATGGCTGCGGGCTAACAAATCCTCTACAAATGGAACTTTCCTTTCGGTCTTTCTTTTTCACAAGGGGGCCGCCGCTTCAATATTACCTCACACACCGATTTAGAAGCCGTCTATGACCACCTGCAAATCTCTCCTCTGCCGATAGACGATTGGGACTCGTTCCAAGACCTCTATGCCCTACCTGATATACCTGTGATTCCAGCCTTAACCTGCAGCACACTCCTAAGGCTCACAAAGTGGGGAAGAGGAATCGACAGCTGACACCCAAGAGACTAGCTCAAGATTGATAAGCTTGAACTCTCGGACTCCAATCAACATACAGGGAATCGCTCCTTCTCAGGACTATGTCGGATCTATCCAGATAATTTGCTTTATCCGTTAGCTAGTTCTTTTTTCTGCTAGTAGATCCAAACTATGATTGAGTGAAGTCATGTTTTTGATATACATCAATACTTAACACCATTTCTTACAGGTTCCACCCGTCTCCCCTCCCTTTAACATATACTTGTATTCTTACAGGTTTCCTATGGTTCTCTAGGCCAGAGACCCGCCTTAATTAGTTCAATTTGACCTGTACTCTTCCCCACTGGGTTCTGATAGTTACCTTTGTGAACATGTTCCCCCTTTCAGGTGGCAATACAATGTGCTGAAGTGTCTTGTACACCGGTCCTTGACCAATTTCCCCCTATGTTTTACATAACTGGGTTAACCCATACCCCAAGTTATTTCTTGGTTCCCTCCAAGATGACTAGTTCAGGGGCGACCCTATGCTTGAAATGTTTTTCCCCTGTTCAAATGTTTTCTTTTTTTCCCCGGTTTGTTCTAAGGTACATGATTCTATTGTCACAACTCAATAGAGGTCTCTACTCCAGCTTATGGATCTCATCCCTTTCTTCTGACCAGCTGACTGACGCCTCTCTGGTAAGTGCTCTCCCCTGGGGGACTGACACACTGATACGCCTTGATCCCCACTCACTATACAACCATGGCTGACCTACAAATTGCCACCTACAATGTGAGAGGATTTCAACTCCCCTTCTAAGAGAAGCCAAATCTTGGCAATGCTACGTAAGGAGGGATCAGATGTGTTACTTCTCCAGGAGACACACTTCCGGTTCAACCATTACCCCAACCTGGAATTTTCACATTACCCTGTGTGGTTCCACTGTGGTGGTAATTCGTCGGCTTCCGGAGGAGTCAGCATCGGGTTTAAAAGAAAAATCCCTTTTAAATACTCTGAACATACTCAAGATCCAGAGGGGAGATATCTCTTAGTGAAAGGGAACATAGGCCCTCAGACATATACATTTATTAATTTGTACGCTCCCAACAACAAACAAACATCTTGGTTCGCCAGCATATATAAACTCATCGAGTCCTTTAAGGAAGGTATTGTTGTACTGGGAGGCGACTTTAATATTGCGCTTGACCCTCTGCTAGATATATCTTCCCATAAATCAACTCACTCCCTGAACTCACTGAGAAGGGTGAGAGAGGTTTCTGGAACTTGCACCTGGTCGATTCCTGGCGTTCCCTACATCCTAGCGATGTAGACTACACCTTTTTTTCGCATGTACACAATACGTACCATCGCATCGACTACCTTATTTGTGTCCAAGGAGCACCTCCAGCACTGCTCAGAGGCCAAGATTGGATCTATCCATGTATCCGATCATGCACCTGTCTTTCTCAGGGTCACGTCCCCCACACGCAATACCTCGTGCTTTACCTGGCGCCTAAATGAATCCATTATTGGAGACCCTAAAATCATTACAAAAATCTCTTCCCTACTAGAGGAATACTTTAAACTGAATACTGACCCTTCTCTGTCCCCTCAAACTCTTTGGGATGCACACAAACCCTTCATAAGGGGACACTTCATTAGTATTGGATCATACATCAAGAAAATCAGGGAGCAAAAAATAGCATCTCTTCTCACTAGAATTAAAAAACTGGAGACCCTACACAAACGTTTCTTAGCCGATTCTCAGCGTCAAGACCTCTCTAGTCTTAGAGCAGAACTGAAAGCTTTATTGGATGCTAAATCCGCCAAATATTATTTAAATTCGCAGCATAAATTTTATGCTCATGGCGATAAGACTACTAAGTTCTTGATGAATAGAATTAAGGCAAGAAGAGACAGCAATTACATACATCAACTAAGGTCCCCTAATGGTGATACCATTTTTGCCACAAACCAAATAGCTAATCAATTTAGATCATTTTATGAAGAGCTTTACAACATCCCGCCTCCTCCATCCTCTGAAACCCATTTGTCCTTAATCTCCTCTTTTCTAGAGGCGAACACCCTCCCTCAGCTCACCGATGATCAGAGAACCCTATTGGCAGCTCCCTTCTCAATAGAGGAGCTTTCTGTAGCTCTCTCCCAACTGCCCTTGGGGAAAAGCCCTGGCCCTGACGGTTTTCCATCATCATATTATAAAACCTTTAAGACCCAGCTACTCCCACACCTTCTTGATGTATGCAATTCAGCGTTACAGGGTAATGCCCTATCTAGGGATATGACGACTGCTCACATAGCACTGATCCCCAAGGAGGGAAAGGACCCCAAGCTATGCGCAAATTACAGACCCATTTCCCTTCTGAATTTGGATCTTAAACTGTTAGCTAAAATGTTGGCCAACCGGCTGGCAAACTTCCTTCCCTCTTTGATACATGGGGACCAGGTGGGCTTTGTCCGCAATAGAGAAGGTAAAGACAACACTACGAGAGTTATCAATGCGATGTGTCATGCCAAACACACCTCCTCTCCTCTTCTTCTACTTAGCACCGACGCAGAAAAAGCGTTCGACAGAATCAACTGGACATATTTGAGACAAGCTCTGCTGGGCTTTGGCCTACCTGGTCCCTATGTTCAAGCGATCTTTGCTATGTATACACAGGCCACTGCCTTGGTAATGGTCAATGGTAGTCTTTCATTACCATTTAGCATACACAATGGCACCCGCCAAGGTTGTCCCCTGTCCCCCCTCCTTTTCGTTTTGGCAATGGAACCTCTCCTGTCCACATTTAGGACAGATCATAATATCAGAGGCTTTACTTTGGGAGGAAGAGACCACAAAATTGCGGCGTTTGCCGATGACGTTATGATTATGACAACAAACCCCGTCACTTCCTTGTCTTATATACAAGATCACTTACAACGATATGGCTCCATCTCAAACTTTAAGATTAACACTAGCAAATCGCTGATTCTTACGTTTGGAATAGCCACTCATACTAAGTCCCTATTGATGAATAACTCCCCCTTCAATTGGTCTTCCCCAACTATCACCTATCTAGGAGTCAAGATCAGCCCCCAAATTTCAGATCTCTTCTCCCTAAACTACATTCCCCCTTAAAAACTCTCTAATTACTAGCTATTGACAATTTGCAGACCAGGGCGCCTATGTTATCCTGGTTTGGGCGTAAAAATCCTTCTCACTTCATTAATCCTACCACGCCTAACATACCTACAACAGGTCCTCCCAATCCCTATACCCAATTCCTTTTACACATCCCTGAAACAAAAGTTTAGAAACTTTATATGGAATGGAAAGAAGGCCAGACTTTCCTACAAATTATTGGCCCATCCACGCCAGCTAGGCGGTATTGGCCTCCCAGACCCCGAACTGTATGGTAAAGCGATACTATTAGCTAGAGTAGTTGACTGGCTCCGTAACCCTACTGATAAACCTTGGGTAAGCCTAGAACAAAATATTCTAGATATTCCTTTTCGGACAGCTTTGCTAGGTCACCAATTTCCCCCTCACATATCACTGCCCAACTATCCAATACTAAAAGCTACACTGGATGCCTGGAGATGGCTGAACTCCTCCCATTGCTCAATCCCCTTCCCTTCCCCTATCCTGACGATTGCAGACATCTTAGGCACATCCTCTCCAATATTATTGCAATCTTCCTCTAAACGTATAAATCCTCTTCTTTGCCCATTAGGAACCTCTTGGACCTTCCGGGAAGATCCTAGAGCCCGACGCCATGAATACCTTTCTTAACCCAAGCCCATGTGACCTTACCTTGATCCCTCACATTAGGTCCTTTTAACAAGAAACAATACTAAAGGTGAACTCCTTCGCCCAATAGGCTGGTTTGAGGCCCTCATCATCAATCCTAAACCCCCGAGAAAATTAATATCACAAATACATAGTAAATTGCGTACCCCACCACTTATCGCCAAGCCATATTTTATACACAATTGGGAAAGAGATACTGGGTTAACTATATCTTTCAATGATCTGCCCGACTTATTTAACACCCCCCATAAGGCTTCCCGATGTGTGCGCATCCAGGAAAATGGATATAAAATACTGACCCAATGGTACATCACCCCATTCTAGATCCGCACTTTTCGCTGTATCGTCCTCGGACAGGTGCTGGAGGTGCTCCGAGGAGACTGGGACCTTCCTCCATATTTGGTGGAAGTTGTCCAGTTATTAGCAAATGGTGGACGGACATCTTCCGCTTAAGCAACCAAATATGCCGTGAATCTGTAAAGATGTCTCCACTTGGGGCATTGCTGTCCCACTATAAAGACGCGAATCAACCCCCTCCTAATTATCTCTTCAAACAGCTCTTGATTGCAGCTCGTTTACTCGTCCCTAAACACTGGCTTCAGACCTCATTACCTACAATTGAACAATGGAAGCTTAAGGTAGACCAGCTCTATCGTTTGAAGAACTATCTGCTTGGGAGTCTCGCACACACCCAGCCTTCTTGAAGCGTTGGTCACTCTGGTCTGCGTTCAGGTTTTCCAATAGCACATAGACACATTTCCCCCCCCCCCCTGGCTGGTTGTCTATACCTCCTATCTCTGATGCTCTGTGGTCATACCTCACATAAAGCCCGAGTTTTCTAAGCTTAGACAGGCCTTTAATCATAGGTTTGCTTCCGACGTCTTAGCCCAAACAACATCTAAGCTGCTTAGGAATAGGCAGGACCGCACTTAGTTATGGGCCCTTAAATCTGATAAGAGTGCTTTTTCCACAAATAACTTGTTGTGAGTATGGACAGAATAATAGTACAATGTACCTGATTTGCACTTGTTGTTCACTTAATTACGTGCTTCCTCTATACTGATACCTGAATCTTATGCTGTTGAAGAATATGTACCTTTTCCATGTTACAGTATACCCTGTAACCTACTGTCGTGCTTTACGGCTTTGAAAATAAAATAAAAAAAGTTAAAAAAAAAAAAAAAATGAATCAGGCGTGGATCAGCCAGGATTTCCACCCACCAATGCCTGATGCATCAGATTCGATCATCCATGGTGCCTCACCCAAACTTTGACAAAAGACAGGTTTCTTCTGGCTACCTGCCTCAGCTACTATTCTGATGCTAATATACAATCAACGGCCGGCTTAAATATCAATCTATTATTTATCAAATCTCAAATCTGTATACATTTGCAAACAGATATAAAATCTTAAACACACATACTAAAAATAGTTTCACCATGCATGGGTTACATATAAAAACACTTTCACACACTCTATTAACGATCAATTTATACCAAAAGCCTCGCTTACCAGCGTGTGGACCCGTTCATATGATGTTATAAAACATACGTGGCTGCGCGTCTGTCACCGCTTCTTCGTCTCGTAGCCGGTCTTTAGGTGTCGACACTTCATCGCGCATGCAGATTGGAAATCACTAGACGCCCAATTATCTGAATGTCGGTATCTTTATTCTCTAGCATAAGGGTTATTTTCCTCTTGGGTTTCAATGCCTTGCCGCTAGTGTCACTATATGCGTTTCGAAACCTATACTGGTTTCTTCCTCAGTGGTACCACTGAGGAAGAAACCAGTATAGGTTTTGAAACCGAACCCGAGTTCAGGAAAGGTTTTTTTACAGTATAAATCAATTTCTGAAGTTATTATGCGAAGTCTCGCGAGAGTTCACGAAGTAATAACTTCGGCTCATCGGAGCCAATACATTCTAATACTGTATGGAGGGCTTGCTCTGTACAGTCTTGAAACAAAGTTTTTTGTGAATCGTCTTCAGATGTTTTATCTGAAGTCGATTCGCTCATCCCTACAATCTATCTTTGTTAGAAAAGGTCCCTGGACAATCAGTTTGACAATGATTGTCCTTCTGCTTGGACCTCTAGTAATCAGCTGTAATTGATAGGAGAATCTGGTAGTAAGTGCTCTATTCTCCTGCAGAGCCCCCACAGAGAGCATACAGGATTACATGTTGCTCTAATAAATGAGAGAGTCAGTGCTATTACCTAACAGACTATTTGTACTGTAAGGGGAGTTGGACAGTATGGCCGCTGTAATAAGAATAGCAGCGAACAGACAGAGGAAAATTTTCAGATCCTGTAGGGTTGTCATTTACTGGACCAAAACTCATGAACAGTTTATTCCTCAGTTTTCAGGTTGGTCTACAATATTTATCCCCTTTTCAACCCATACTGTAAATGTACTGGGCTTGACCCCATCTCCAGACATTTAGAGGATTGTGATCGTTTGTGCCCGTATGTGTTTCTTTTGTAATGAATACAGGTGGAGATTTATCATACCGTTGTCACGGATGGTGTAACAGAAAACAAGAAGTTACAAATAAGGATCAGACTGGCTTGATCCGAAACTAAGAAACAAAAGGGTGACCCCTATTTAAGCCCTAAAACTCTCCCTGTCTTCTCAGCCCATGCAAAGATCTCTATGTTAGAAAATTGCATGCCCTCGTGCCTCGACTGTATGACACCTGAACACCCTAAATAGTGAGGAGACACGACCACCGGCTCCCTACACTTAATACAGAGGGAGTCAGGGTCACCTAGGATCAAGCAAACAGGAAAACACAAATCAATGAGCAGACATATCTGTAGACGGATCAGTTGTATCATCCAGCATGTACACACTCCAGGAAGTTGTATAAACCGCAAAGTGATGCAGTATGGGAAGGGATTTAAAGGGATGCAATCAGTGCAACTACATGACAGCTGAGAGAGGCTAACGAGATGAGAAAACGAAAGCAAAACAAAAGAACCTCAAGCAGGAGGTTCTGCAGAACATCTGTCAGAGCTTTTCAGATGTCTGGTGGTGACAGTACCCCTCCTTCTACGAGTGGACTACGGACACTCAGAGCCCACCTTCTCAGGATGGGACTTATGGAAAGCCCTGATGAGACGAGTGGCCTTAATGTCCGTCACTGGGACCCACATCCTCTCCTCAGGACCATAACCCTTCCAATGAACGAGGTACTGGAGAGAACCGCGGACAACGCGAGAATCCAGGGGTACGAGGGTACAATGGGTTGGACATAAGGTTTTAATAAGGACCTATGCAAAACATTATGGATCTTCCAAGTCTGAGGAAGATCAAGACGGTAGGCAACAGGATTGATGACGGACAAGATTTTGTAAGGCCCGATAAACTTAGGACCCAACTTCCAGGAGGGAACCTTCAATTTGATATTCTTAGTAGACAACCACACCAGATCACCAACATTCAGGTCCGGACCAGGCACACGTCTCTTATCCGCCACACGCTTATATCTCTCACTCATGCTCTTTAGATTATCCTGAATCTTTTGCCAAATAGATGACAATGACGAGGAGAATCTGTCCTCATCAGGTAAACCAGAAGACCCCTCTCCAGAGAATGTCCCAAACTGCGGATGAAACCCATATGCACCAAAAAATGGTGACTTATCAGAGGACTCCTGACGATGGTTATTTAAAGCAAACTCAGCAAGGGACAAAAAAGAACACCAATCCTCCTGATTCTCCGCCACAAAACAGCGCAGATATGTCTCCAGATTCTGATTGACGCGCTCCGTCTGGCCATTCGACTGCGGGTAGAAAGCAGAAGAGAATGACAACCGAACCCCCAAGCAAGAACAGAAAGCCTTCCAGAATCCGGAAACAAACTGCGTGCCCCTATCAGAGACTATGTCTGAAGGAATACCATGCAATTTGACAATGTGATCAATAAATGCCAGTGCCAGCGTCTTAGCATTGGGCAAGCAAGGAAAAGGAATGAAATGCACCATTTTGCTAAAACGGTCCACCACCACCAGAATCACAGTCTTCCCCGAGGAACGAGGCAGGTCCGTAATGAAGTCCATGGACAGATGTGTCCAAGGACGGGAAGGAATGCGTAACGGAAGGAGAGGACCTGATGGCCGAGAATGAGGGACTTTGGCACGAGCGCAGGTCTCGCAGGCTGCCACAAAACCCTCAACAGTCTTATGAAAAGCAGGCCACCGGAATCTCCGAGCGATGAGATCCACTGTGGCTCTACCCCCCGGGTGCCCAGCAAGGACAGTATCGTGGTGCTCCTTAAAAACCTTGTGTCTTAAAGTGAGAGGCACAAACAACCTCCCAGGAGGACAAAGATCAGGAGCCTCTGCTTGGGCTGCCTGAACCTCTGCCTCCAATTCAGGATAAAGAGCAGAGACCTCCACACCTTCAGCCAAAATAGGACCCAGGTCTTCAAAATTCCCCCCTCCCGGAAAACAACGTGACAGGGCATCCGCCTTCACATTCTTAACCCCAGGGCGGAACGTGACAACAAAATTAAACCTTGAAAAGAACAAAGACCATCTGGCCTGTCTCGGGTTCAGACGCTTGGCTGACTCCAAGTAGGCCAGATTCTTATGGTCGGTAAACACGGTAATAGGGTGTCTGGCTCCCTCTAGCCAATGGCGCCATTCCTCAAAAGCCAATTTGATGGCCAACAACTCCCTATCTCCCACATCGTAATTTCTCTCTGCAGAGGAGTGTTTCTTCAAGAAAATGGCACACGGTCGCCATTTGGCCGGAGAGGAACCCTGAGACAAGACCGCACACACACCCACCTCAGAAGCATCAACCTCAACTATGAAGGGTAGAGAAATATCAGGTTGTACCAAGATGGGAGCGGAAGCAAAACTCTCCTTGATATTAGAAAAGGCCTTACGCGCCTCTACCGACCAGGAAGAAAAATCTACCCCCTTTCTGGTCATATCAGTGAGTGGTTTAACAACAGAGGAATAATTCTAAATAAACTTCCTGTAATAATTGGCAAAGCCCAAAAAAACGCATCAGCGCCTTCTGATTCTCAAGAAGCTCCCACTCAAGCACAGCGCGGACCTTCTCGGGGTCCATGCGAAAACCAGAAGCGGAGAGAAGAAACCCCAGAAATTGAATTTCTGGAACCGCAAACACACATTTTTCCAGTTTAGCATACAATTTATTCTCCCGCAGGATGAGCAAGACCTGACGTAGGTGGTCCTTATGAGTTTTGAAATCAGGAGAAAATATCTAAATGTCATCTAGATACATTAATACAAATTTCCCCATTAAATGATAAAAAATGCTGTTCACAAAATGCTGAAAGACGGCTGGAGCATTCATCAAACCAAAAGGCATAACCAAATTCTCAAAATGGCCCTCAGGGGTATTGAAGGCCGTCTTCCATTCGTCTCCTTCTCTGACCCTGACCAGGTTGTATGCCCCTCTAAGATCCAACTTGGAAAAAACTTTAGCCCCAACAATCTGGTTAAACAGGTCTGGGATCAGAGGAAGCGGATAAGGGTCACGAATTGTGATACTGTTCAGCTCCCTGAAATCCAGACATGGTCTTAAAGAACCATCTTTTTTCTTAACAAAGAAAAAAACAGCGGCAACAGGTGACTTCGAGGGTCGTATGTGTCCCTTTCTCAGACTCTTAGAGATATAAGCACGCATAGCGACCCTTTCAGATTGGGAGAGATTGTATAAACGAGATTTAGGCAGCTTGGCGCCTGGGATGAGATTAATAGGGCAAACGTTGCCCCCTGTGAGGGGGCAACTCCTGAACACCACTCTCAGAAAACACATCCGAAAATTCAGAGAGAAAAGATGGTACAGTCTTAGTAGAAACCTCTGAAACAGATGTCGTCAAGCAATTCTCTCTGCAAAAGTCACTCCAACCATTTATTTGTCTAGCTTGCCAATCAATGGTGGGAGTGTACAAAGACTCCTGTACTCCACTTGAGTTTCAATGCAAGGCTTTTATTTAGTGCGGTTCCAGTCAAGAACGTTTTCGGCTAAGAAGCCTTCTTCAGTGTAACTGGATAAGTATACAAAGTGTCAAAGATAAATTTATAATATTTACAATAGATGAAGGATTAATCATGCAGTACATGCAATGTCACACTAGTGGATAGATTACAGTAGGTATATCGAACAAAATATAAACAAAATTGAGGACGTGTCGATATGGCACATAGAGAGAGCAGTGGCTGTCATCTGGGGATCCTGGAGGATCATCGCCGGAGTGGTCTTGAATAGGCTGGAGGTTAAGGTCATCATCTGGGGTCAAGTTGTTGCGTGTCTTCTACGGTGAAGCGTTGCGGAACTATGGTATCCGGTAAGCGGTCAATCAAATGATAGTGGGTGGGGTTAAGGAACATAAAAGCAGAATAGGACCGAGACTGTGCTGTTTGCATTCCAAGAACCATATAATTAGCATCAAAATTACGTAAACGAAAATAGATAGATCTTAGCATATCCATATAATATAGGGAAACAATAATAAGGAGGAGGCAAGATAAGAAACAGGCCTGTTTAGGAACAATCTGGCCGCATGCATAATCCGTTGAGGTAGAGGTATGGTTATACAATGAGATATGTTTAAACAGATTAAGTACAGGTCACACAGCAAGATTAGATAGGTTAATAATAGACCATAAGATCCATGCAGTGGAATGTTACAGTTACTATTGATTCCCAAATTCATTCCTTACCCGGATTCTGGCCGCAATGAGTCCAACAAAAGCTGCAAAGGCAGAGTTAGTTCCTCTGCGATCAGCAGGGATGCTGCTGTTGGTGTGGGAGCTGTGTCCCTAGCTGGCACACGGTCCGGGAGGCTAAGGCCTGTGTTCCGGATTGCCATGTTGCCAGCTGTGTCTCCGTTCCCCTTATATGGGATCCGGCCGCGCTGTGTGGCTGGGGGGGTGGGTCCTGGCTGACGTGTTTCCGGGAGATCAAAGATGGCGCCTGGGGTTTGCTAGATGGCATTACGCATGCGTGCGCTAAGTCCATGACCTATTGCCGGGTAAAAACAAAGATGGCACCCGGGGCTAGCTAGGCGTCAGTGCGCATGGGTGCGCTGCATTGTTGAGGCTGCTGAAACGATCAGCTGTTTTCGGCCACTGTGAGCACAGGCGCATGCGCTGGGACGAGACTCCGCTGTCGGCTGACTGCTAGAGTAGCGGGGAGGCGTAGGTAATGCAAAATGTAGAGGTGCAGAATACGTGTTGTCACTTTGACCCTGGGGGTCTTGTAAGGGCAGTTTGTAGTCATAATAACCTCTGGTTAAAACTATATAACGGAGTCATCTGTCTAAGGATGTTATATTTACCTATGTGTATCCAGCTGAGGGGTAGCTGTCATAATTACCTCTAGATGCTAGCCGATGTAGTCATGCCATAAAGGATATGATCTAATCAATTCCCCAACAGGAATGTAGATGGGGGTCAATATCTGCTCTGAAATGGGAATAGAGGAGTTGTTAGCAAAATCAGAAAGAGTACACGTCATTGTCAGCAAGCTGTATTTGTATATCCTATGGTGCGGGGGAGGTTCATGCAAATGATTACACCTGAATAATACTGAGTGTAGTGGAGTTGAAGTGTAATGTTGGCGGCTCCTTACACATGAGTGCCTGTTAGCACCGTTGTTCCCAATGCTTTGAGTTTAAATCTTTATATAAGGTGTTATATAAAGCTCCCTATATCATAATCTCGATTCAGACCCTTGGGTTCAAGTGTTTGTAGGCGGTGTATCCACATGGCCTCCCGGTTCATGAGGAGGCGTGATATATCTCCGCCTCTTCTGGGTGTTGTTACTTGTTCTACTACCTGGAATCGTAGTTGGGCAATAGTGTGGCGTTTGGCTCTAAAATGTGCGGGAATGGGCAAGTGGTTGTTTTCACAGCGGATATTAGATTTGTGCTGACATATTCTGTCCCTGATGGTCTGTGTTGTTTCACCTACGTATGTCAGGCCACAGGGGCATTTGATGGTATAGACTACATTGGTTGAGTCGCAGGTGAAGTAACCTCGTATTGGAATCCCCTGTCCTGTAAGAGGATGGAAGATTTTGTCCCCTTTTGTGACATGGGAACATTGCGTGCAGTGTAGGCAGGGGAAGGTGCCCTTGCGCTGTGTTTGAAGTAACAGTTGTCTAGGGGTCCTGATGTTGGAGCCCACATCGGCCCTCACTAGCATATCCTTTAAATTTTTAGGACGTCTGTTGCATGGTAAAAATGGAAGTGAAAAAGCCTCGATGTTTGGGTAGGCCTGATGTAAAAGGTGCCAGTGTTTTCGTAAGATGTGTTGGATTCTCTGTGCAAAGGGGTGGAATGTGTGTACGAAGGGTATCCTATGGGTCTGCTTTTCTTTAGTTTTTTGGCTCGGTTGTAGGCATTGTTTTATTACAGTGTTGGGATAACCCCTATTTCGGAAGCGTGTGGACATCTCGTCTAATCTCGTTTCCTTTGTTTCCGTATTGTCTACTATACGGGATATTCTTTGAAACTGGGATCTTGGGAGGGACTTTTTCATACTGGTGGGGTGAAAACTAGAGTAATGTAATAGACTATTGCGGTCAGTCGGTTTGGTGTATAGGTCAGTGTGGAGGGTGCCGTTGGGGTCTTTGGAGACTGTGGTGTCCAGGAAATTGACTGCTGTACTGCTATGGTGTAGGGTGAACTGGAGTTCAGGCCAGATGGAGTTTAAGTACAATAGGAAGTTTTGTAGTGATTCGGTTGTGCCGTTCCATATACAGAAAACGTCATCTATGTACCTTTTCCAAATTACTGCGTGTTGTTGGAATTCTATGTTCGTATAGATATAGTCCTCCTCTAGTGTGGCCATGTAGCAGTTTGCGTATGGTGGAGCCATGTGTGCCCCCATTGCGGTCCCTTGTTTCTGGATGTAGAATGTGTCTTCAAAGAGAAAGTAGTTCTGGGTAAGTACAATTTGGAGGAGGTTCATGCATAATGTGGAGACTTCGGGATCGGTACCCGTGGTCTCAAGCAGCCTCTTGGTGGCCGATAGGCCCTTGCTATGTGTTATTGATGTGTAGAGACTAACCACATCGAGAGTGGCCAGGATTGAATCTGGTTGTACCTGTTTGATGTCTCTTATGATATGCAAAAATGTGGATGTGTCAAGGAGGAATGACTTGGTGGTTTTTACTTTTGGTGTGAGAATTTTTTCCAGGAATTCGGATAGGGGAGATAGTATGGAGTCAGAGGATGAGACTATGGGGCGTCCCGGGGGTTTATGTAAACGTTTGTGCACTTTGGGTAGTGTATATAGTACAGGGGTTATTGGGTGTTTTTTGGACAGATAGGATATTGTTTCGTTGTCAATAGTGCCCTTGTCTAGATGCCTTATTGTGCCTTCAAAAGGACAAAGACCTAACCATCAAGCCGGCCGACAAGGGCGGGTCATTGGTGGTTATGGATAAGAGGGACTACCTAGAAGAAATATACAAACAGTTAAACGATTCTAACATCTATGAACGCCTAACACGTAATCCCATCTCAACCATTAGGGACAACATCCAACAAGTACTGACAATTCATCTAGACAAGGGCACTATTGACAACGAAACAATATCCTATCTGTCCAAAAAACACCCAATAACCCCTGTACTATATACACTACCCAAAGTGCACAAACGTTTACATAAACCCCCGGGACGCCCCATAGTCTCATCCTCTGACTCCATACTATCTCCCCTATCCGAATTCCTGGAAAAAATTCTCACACCAAAAGTAAAAACCACCAAGTCATTCCTCCTTGACACATCCACATTTTTGCATATCATAAGAGACATCAAACAGGTACAACCAGATTCAATCCTGGCCACTCTCGATGTGGTTAGTCTCTACACATCAATAACACATAGCAAGGGCCTATCGGCCACCAAGAGGCTGCTTGAGACCACGGGTACCGATCCCGAAGTCTCCACATTATGCATGGACCTCCTCCAAATTGTACTTACCCAGAACTACTTTCTCTTTGAAGACACATTCTACATCCAGAAACAAGGGACCGCAATGGGGGCACACATGGCTCCACCATACGCAAACTGCTACATGGCCACACTAGAGGAGGACTATATCTATACGAACATAGAATTCCAACAACACGCAGTAATTTGGAAAAGGTACATAGATGACGTTTTCTGTATATGGAACGGCACAACCGAATCACTACAAAACTTCCTATTGTACTTAAACTCCATCTGGCCTGAACTCCAGTTCACCCTACACCATAGCAGTACAGCAGTCAATTTCCTGGACACCACAGTCTCCAAAGACCCCAACGGCACCCTCCACACTGACCTATACACCAAACCGACTGACCGCAATAGTCTATTACATTACTCTAGTTTTCACCCCACCAGTATGAAAAAGTCCCTCCCAAGATCCCAGTTTCAAAGAATATCCCGTATAGTAGACAATACGGAAACAAAGGAAACGAGATTAGACGAGATGTCCACACGCTTCCGAAATAGGGGTTATCCCAACACTGTAATAAAACAATGCCTACAACCGAGCCAAAAAACTAAAGAAAAGCAGACCCATAGGATACCCTTCATACACACATTCCACCCCTTTGCACAGAGAATCCAACACATCTTACGAAAACACTGGCACCTTTTACATCAGGCCTACCCAAACATCGAGGCTTTTTCACTTCCATTTTTACCATGCAACAGACGTCCTAAAAATTTAAAGGATATGCTAGTGAGGGCCGATGTGGGCTCCAACATCAGGACCCCTAGACAACTGTTACTTCAAACACAGCGCAAGGGCACCTTCCCCTGCCTACACTGCACGCAATGTTCCCATGTCACAAAAGGGGACAAAATCTTCCATCCTCTTACAGGACAGGGGATTCCAATACGAGGTTACTTCACCTGCGACTCAACCAATGTAGTCTATACCATCAAATGCCCCTGTGGCCTGACATACGTAGGTGAAACAACACAGACCATCAGGGACAGAATATGTCAGCACAAATCTAATATCCGCTGTGAAAACAACCACTTGCCCATTCCCGCACATTTTAGAGCCAAACGCCACACTATTGCCCAACTACGATTCCAGGTAGTAGAACAAGTAACAACACCCAGAAGAGGCGGAGATATATCACGCCTCCTCATGAACCGGGAGGCCATGTGGATACACCGCCTACAAACACTTGAACCCAAGGGTCTGAATCGAGATTATGATATAGGGAGCTTTATATAACACCTTATATAAAGATTTAAACTCAAAGCATTGGGAACAACGGTGCTAACAGGCACTCATGTGTAAGGAGCCGCCAACATTACACTTCAACTCCACTACACTCAGTATTATTCAGGTGTAATCATTTGCATGAACCTCCCCCGCACCATAGGATATACAAATACAGCTTGCTGACAATGACGTGTACTCTTTCTGATTTTGCTAACAACTCCTCTATTCCCATTTCAGAGCAGATATTGACCCCCATCTACATTCCTGTTGGGGAATTGATTAGATCATATCCTTTATGGCATGACTACATCGGCTAGCATCTAGAGGTAATTATGACAGCTACCCCTCAGCTGGATACACATAGGTAAATATAACATCCTTAGACAGATGACTCCGTTATATAGTTTTAACCAGAGGTTATTATGACTACAAACTGCCCTTACAAGACCCCCAGGGTCAAAGTGACAACACGTATTCTGCACCTCTACATTTTGCATTACCTACGCCTCCCCGCTACTCTAGCAGTCAGCCGACAGCGGAGTCTCGTCCCAGCGCATGCGCCTGTGCTCACAGTGGCCGAAAACAGCTGATCGTTTCAGCAGCCTCAACAATGCAGCGCACCCATGCGCACTGACGCCTAGCTAGCCCCGGGTGCCATCTTTGTTTTTACCCGGCAATAGGTCATGGACTTAGCGCACGCATGCGTAATGCCATCTAGCAAACCCCAGGCGCCATCTTTGATCTCCCGGAAACACGTCAGCCAGGACCCACCCCCCCAGCCACACAGCGCGGCCGGATCCCATATAAGGGGAACGGAGACACAGCTGGCAACATGGCAATCCGGAACACAGGCCTTAGCCTCCCGGACCGTGTGCCAGCTAGGGACACAGCTCCCACACCAACAGCAGCATCCCTGCTGATCGCAGAGGAACTAACTCTGCCTTTGCAGCTTTTGTTGGACTCATTGCGGCCAGAATCCGGGTAAGGAATGAATTTGGGAATCAATAGTAACTGTAACATTCCACTGCATGGATCT
This sequence comes from Bufo gargarizans, assembly GCF_014858855.1. NCBI lineage: Eukaryota > Metazoa > Chordata > Amphibia > Anura > Bufonidae > Bufo > Bufo gargarizans. Next base: position 51,261,022 of record NC_058084.1, on the reverse strand, counting down.
TATGGTCTATTATTAACCTATCTAATCTTGCTGTGTGACCTGTACTTAATCTGTTTAAACATATCTCATTGTATAACCATACCTCTACCTCAACGGATTATGCATGCGGCCAGATTGTTCCTAAACAGGCCTGTTTCTTATCTTGCCTCCTCCTTATTATTGTTTCCCTATATTATATGGATATGCTAAGATCTATCTATTTTCGTTTACGTAATTTTGATGCTCATTATATGGTTCTTGGAATGCAAACAGCACAGTCTCGGTCCTATTCTGCTTTTATGTTCCTTAACCCCACCCACTATCATTTGATTGACCGCTTACCGGATACCATAGTTCCGCAACGCTTCACCGTAGAAGACACGCAACAACTTGACCCCAGATGATGACCTTAACCACCAGCCTATTCAAGACCACTCCGGCGATGATCCTCCAGGATCCCCAGATGACAGCCACTGCTCTCTCTATGTGCCATATCGACACGTCCTCAATTTTGTTTATATTTTGTTCGATATACCTACTGTAATCTATCCACTAGTGTGACATTGCATGTACTGCATGATTAATCCTTCATCTATTGTAAATATTATAAATTTATCTTTGACACTTTGTATACTTATCCAGTTACACTGAAGAAGGCTTCTTAGCCGAAAACGTTCTTGACTGGAACCGCACTAAATAAAAGCCTTGCATTGAAACTCAAGTGGAGTACAGGAGTCTTTGTACACTCATATATCTGGTTTGGGAACCATCTCCTAACACCCACGAATCCGATTGGAGAATAATCCAACCTTTTACCATCTATACTTCCCTTTTGGATAACAACTCCAGAATGTCAACCTTTTCATACAACGAAGAGGAAAGAGAGCGCATTCTGTCACAAGTCACAACATCAAGGGATTTCCTGCAGGTCCCAACATCGGACATAAAAAGCAGAGATCTTGAAAAAGAATCCCGCCGTCTGATCAACCACCAACTTCACAGTGCCACATTGGCAGAATACATAAAAGAACAACGCATCCCCAGGGGTTTGCGTATGACCATCCGACCGACCCTGTTTAAGGATGACCCTACCTACTGCGACCAATTCCAGCAAATTCTTAACCGCTGTTCCTTCGATCTCATGACCCTCACAGTCTCATTCCTACAGGATAGCATCCGGAAAATGGAAGAACAGATAAGAACGGCTGAACAACAGCTGCAAGCAACGCTCCCCACAGCTGACTATAACACCTTCAAGGAAAAACTCTCCAATACAGCAGAGATACATAAACGCGACATCGAAAACATGAAGCGGAAAAAATTCCAAAGGGACGCCGAGGACTACCGCACCAACAGGGTATATAAATGGCAGAACAACTATCCTCGCCCACCCCTGGAACGACAAATGGACTACCTCTCTTCTTCCGACTCCTCCATGTCAAGCCGCGACAGCCGCTACAGAACAGGAAATCCTCCTACAGCCTTCCCGGGATCACGAAGAATCCGTGGTCGCAGAGGCAGACAAGACACAACTGGAGCATATACTGGAAGGACGACCAGATCGCAGGTAATGGAGACATCCTTGCAATCTCTAGTCATAAATATTTCTTCCAAAACACTGACACCTACACAGATACAGGTACTCCAGAAGGGCCTTTCCTTCTGTCCCTCCTACAAATTTGACACTTTCCAAACTGAACTGGACCTCCATAGGTTCTTCAGGAACCTAAGGCTCAAGGTCCACTTCAGTAAAGAGGACAAGTGGTCTCCCCCTAACCACACTGCTATGGATGAGGGAAGAGCACTGATTTCCTCAAAAGACTTAGGCCTTAAACAAAAGAGCACTTACAACCCCCCAAAAAATTCCCATCCAGTGGAAACCTTTATTGCACTGGTTACGAGGGATACGGGGAACCTCAGGATGGACATCGAGAGGGGAAAACTCTCATGCCAATCTAATGTAACACAAGATGAACGCAATGCCTTATTGTGCCTTCAAAAGGACAAAGACCTAACCATCAAGCCGGCCGACAAGGGCGGGTCATTGGTGGTTATGGATAAGAGGGACTACCTAGAAGAAATATACAAACAGTTAAACGATTCTAACATCTATGAACGCCTAACACGTAATCCCATCTCAACCATTAGGGACAACATCCAACAAGTACTGACAATTCATCTAGACAAGGGCACTATTGACAACGAAACAATATCCTATCTGTCCAAAAAACACCCAATAACCCCTGTACTATATACACTACCCAAAGTGCACAAACGTTTACATAAACCCCCGGGACGCCCCATAGTCTCATCCTCTGACTCCATACTATCTCCCCTATCCGAATTCCTGGAAAAAATTCTCACACCAAAAGTAAAAACCACCAAGTCATTCCTCCTTGACACATCCACATTTTTGCATATCATAAGAGACATCAAACAGGTACAACCAGATTCAATCCTGGCCACTCTCGATGTGGTTAGTCTCTACACATCAATAACACATAGCAAGGGCCTATCGGCCACCAAGAGGCTGCTTGAGACCACGGGTACCGATCCCGAAGTCTCCACATTATGCATGAACCTCCTCCAAATTGTACTTACCCAGAACTACTTTCTCTTTGAAGACACATTCTACATCCAGAAACAAGGGACCGCAATGGGGGCACACATGGCTCCACCATACGCAAACTGCTACATGGCCACACTAGAGGAGGACTATATCTATACGAACATAGAATTCCAACAACACGCAGTAATTTGGAAAAGGTACATAGATGACGTTTTCTGTATATGGAACGGCACAACCGAATCACTACAAAACTTCCTATTGTACTTAAACTCCATCTGGCCTGAACTCCAGTTCACCCTACACCATAGCAGTACAGCAGTCAATTTCCTGGACACCACAGTCTCCAAAGACCCCAACGGCACCCTCCACACTGACCTATACACCAAACCGACTGACCGCAATAGTCTATTACATTACTCTAGTTTTCACCCCACCAGTATGAAAAAGTCCCTCCCAAGATCCCAGTTTCAAAGAATATCCCGTATAGTAGACAATACGGAAACAAAGGAAACGAGATTAGACGAGATGTCCACACGCTTCCGAAATAGGGGTTATCCCAACACTGTAATAAAACAATGCCTACAACCGAGCCAAAAAACTAAAGAAAAGCAGACCCATAGGATACCCTTCGTACACACATTCCACCCCTTTGCACAGAGAATCCAACACATCTTACGAAAACACTGGCACCTTTTACATCAGGCCTACCCAAACATCGAGGCTTTTTCACTTCCATTTTTACCATGCAACAGACGTCCTAAAAATTTAAAGGATATGCTAGTGAGGGCCGATGTGGGCTCCAACATCAGGACCCCTAGACAACTGTTACTTCAAACACAGCGCAAGGGCACCTTCCCCTGCCTACACTGCACGCAATGTTCCCATGTCACAAAAGGGGACAAAATCTTCCATCCTCTTACAGGACAGGGGATTCCAATACGAGGTTACTTCACCTGCGACTCAACCAATGTAGTCTATACCATCAAATGCCCCTGTGGCCTGACATACGTAGGTGAAACAACACAGACCATCAGGGACAGAATATGTCAGCACAAATCTAATATCCGCTGTGAAAACAACCACTTGCCCATTCCCGCACATTTTAGAGCCAAACGCCACACTATTGCCCAACTACGATTCCAGGTAGTAGAACAAGTAACAACACCCAGAAGAGGCGGAGATATATCACGCCTCCTCATGAACCGGGAGGCCATGTGGATACACCGCCTACAAACACTTGAACCCAAGGGTCTGAATCGAGATTATGATATAGGGAGCTTTATATAACACCTTATATAAAGATTTAAACTCAAAGCATTGGGAACAACGGTGCTAACAGGCACTCATGTGTAAGGAGCCGCCAACATTACACTTCAACTCCACTACACTCAGTATTATTCAGGTGTAATCATTTGCATGAACCTCCCCCGCACCATAGGATATACAAATACAGCTTGCTGACAATGACGTGTACTCTTTCTGATTTTGCTAACAACTCCTCTATTCCCATTTCAGAGCAGATATTGACCCCCATCTACATTCCTGTTGGGGAATTGATTAGATCATATCCTTTATGGCATGACTACATCGGCTAGCATCTAGAGGTAATTATGACAGCTACCCCTCAGCTGGATACACATAGGTAAATATAACATCCTTAGACAGATGACTCCGTTATATAGTTTTAACCAGAGGTTATTATGACTACAAACTGCCCTTACAAGACCCCCAGGGTCAAAGTGACAACACGTATTCTGCACCTCTACATTTTGCATTACCTACGCCTCCCCGCTACTCTAGCAATCAGCCGACAGCGGAGTCTCGTCCCAGCGCATGCGCCTGTGCTCACAGTGGCCGAAAACAGCTGATCGTTTCAGCAGCCTCAACAATGCAGCGCACCCATGCGCACTGACGCCTAGCTAGCCCCGGGTGCCATCTTTGTTTTTACCCGGCAATAGGTCATGGACTTAGCGCACGCATGCGTAATGCCATCTAGCAAACCCCAGGCGCCATCTTTGATCTCCCGGAAACACGTCAGCCAGGACCCACCCCCCCAGCCACACAGCGCGGCCGGATCCCATATAAGGGGAACGGAGACACAGCTGGCAACATGGCAATCCGGAACACAGGCCTTAGCCTCCCGGACCGTGTGCCAGCTAGGGACACAGCTCCCACACCAACAGCAGCATCCCTGCTGATCGCAGAGGAACTAACTCTGCCTTTGCAGCTTTTGTTGGACTCATTGCGGCCAGAATCCGGGTAAGGAATGAATTTGGGAATCAATAGTAACTGTAACATTCCACTGCATGGATCTTATGGTCTATTATTAACCTATCTAATCTTGCTGTGTGACCTGTACTTAATCTGTTTAAACATATCTCATTGTATAACCATACCTCTACCTCAACCGAATCACTACAAAACTTCCTATTGTACTTAAACTCCATCTGGCCTGAACTCCAGTTCACCCTACACCATAGCAGTACAGCAGTCAATTTCCTGGACACCACAGTCTCCAAAGACCCCAACGGCACCCTCCACACTGACCTATACACCAAACCGACTGACCGCAATAGTCTATTACATTACTCTAGTTTTCACCCCACCAGTATGAAAAAGTCCCTCCCAAGATCCCAGTTTCAAAGAATATCCCGTATAGTAGACAATACGGAAACAAAGGAAACGAGATTAGACGAGATGTCCACACGCTTCCGAAATAGGGGTTATCCCAACACTGTAATAAAACAATGCCTACAACCGAGCCAAAAAACTAAAGAAAAGCAGACCCATAGGATACCCTTCGTACACACATTCCACCCCTTTGCACAGAGAATCCAACACATCTTACGAAAACACTGGCACCTTTTACATCAGGCCTACCCAAACATCGAGGCTTTTTCACTTCCATTTTTACCATGCAACAGACGTCCTAAAAATTTAAAGGATATGCTAGTGAGGGCCGATGTGGGCTCCAACATCAGGACCCCTAGACAACTGTTACTTCAAACACAGCGCAAGGGCACCTTCCCCTGCCTACACTGCACGCAATGTTCCCATGTCACAAAAGGGGACAAAATCTTCCATCCTCTTACAGGACAGGGGATTCCAATACGAGGTTACTTCACCTGCGACTCAACCAATGTAGTCTATACCATCAAATGCCCCTGTGGCCTGACATACAGACGTGGACAAAATTGTTGGTACCCTTTGGTCAATGAAAGAAAAAGTCACAATGGTCACAGAAATAACTTTAATCTGACAAAAGTAATAATAAATTAAAATTCTATAAATGTTAACCAATGAAAGTCAGACATTGTTTTTCAACCATGCTTCAACAGAATTATGTAAAAAAATAAACTCATGAAACAGGCATGGACAAAAATGATGGTACCCCTAGAAAACACAGAACATAATGTGACCAAAGGGACATGTTAATTCAAGGTGTGTCCACTAATTAGCATCACAGGTGTCTACAACCTTGTAATCAGCCATTGGGCCTATATATATGGCTCCAGGTAATCACTGTGTTGTTTGGTGATATGGTGTGTACCACACTCGACATGGACCAGAGGAAGCAAAGGAAAGAGCTGTCTCAAGAGATCAGAAAGAAAATTATAGACAAGCATGTTAAAGGTAAAGGCTATAAGACCATCTCCAAGCAACTAGATGTTCCTGTGAGTACAGTTGCACATATTATTCATAAGTTTAAGATCCATGGGACTGTAGCCAACCTCCCTGGACGTGGCCGCAGGAGGAAAATTGATGACAAATCTAAGAGACGGATAATCCGAATGGTAACAAAAGAGCCTAGAAAGACTTCTAAAGAGATTCAAGGTGAACTTCATGCTCAAGGAACATCAGTGTCAGATCGCACCATCCGTCGTTGTTTGAGCCAAAGTGGACTACATGGGAGACGACCAAGGAGGACACCATTGTTGAAAACGAATCATAAAAAAGCAAGACTGGAATATGCCAAACTACATGTTGACAAGCCACAAAGCTTCTGGGAGAATGTCCTGTGGACAGATGAGACAAAAATCGAAGTTTTTGCCAAGGCACATCAGCTGTATGTTCACAGACGAAAAAATGAAGCATATCAAGAAAAGAACACTGTCCCTACTGTGAAACATGGAGGAGGCTCTGTTATGTTCTGGGGCTGCTTTGCTGCGTCTGGCACAGGGTGTCTTGAATCTGTGCAGGGTACAATGAAATCTCAAGACTATCAAGGAATTCTAGAGAGAAATGTACTAGCCAGTGTCAGAAAGCTTGGTCTCAGTCGTAGGTCATGGGTCTTGCAACAGGACAATGACCCAAAACACACCGCTAAAAACACCCAAGAATGGCTAAGAGGAAAAAATTGGACTATTCTAAAGTGGCCTTCTATGAGCCCTGACCTCAATCCTATTGAGCATCTTTGGAAGGAGCTGAAACATGCAGTCTGGAAAAGGCACCCTTCAAACCGGACACAACTGGAGCAGTTTGCTCATGAGGAGTGGGCCAAAATACCTGCTGAGAGGTGCAGATGTCTCATTGACAGTTACAGGAAGCGTTTGATTGCAGTGATTGCCTCAAAAGGTTGCGCAACAAAATATTAAGTTAGGGGTACCATCATTTTTGTCCATGCCTGTTTCATGAGTTTATTTTTTTACATAATTCTGTTGAAGCATGGTTGAAAAACAATGTCTGACTTTCATTGGTTAACATTTATAGAATTTTAATTTATTATTACTTTTGTCAGATTAAAGTTATTTCTGTGACCATTGTGACTTTTTCTTTCATTGACCAAAGGGTACCAACAATTTTGTCCACGTCTGTACGTAGGTGAAACAACACAGACCATCAGGGACAGAATATGTCAGCACAAATCTAATATCCGCTGTGAAAACAACCACTTGCCCATTCCCGCACATTTTAGAGCCAAACGCCACACTATTGCCCAACTACGATTCCAGGTAGTAGAACAAGTAACAACACCCAGAAGAGGCGGAGATATATCACGCCTCCTCATGAACCGGGAGGCCATGTGGATACACCGCCTACAAACACTTGAACCCAAGGGTCTGAATCGAGATTATGATATAGGGAGCTTTATATAACACCTTATATAAAGATTTAAACTCAAAGCATTGGGAACAACGGTGCTAACAGGCACTCATGTGTAAGGAGCCGCCAACATTACACTTCAACTCCACTACACTCAGTATTATTCAGGTGTAATCATTTGCATGAACCTCCCCCGCACCATAGGATATACAAATACAGCTTGCTGACAATGACGTGTACTCTTTCTGATTTTGCTAACAACTCCTCTATTCCCATTTCAGAGCAGATATTGACCCCCATCTACATTCCTGTTGGGGAATTGATTAGATCATATCCTTTATGGCATGACTACATCGGCTAGCATCTAGAGGTAATTATGACAGCTACCCCTCAGCTGGATACACATAGGTAAATATAACATCCTTAGACAGATGACTCCGTTATATAGTTTTAACCAGAGGTTATTATGACTACAAACTGCCCTTACAAGACCCCCAGGGTCAAAGTGACAACACGTATTCTGCACCTCTACATTTTGCATTACCTACGCCTCCCCGCTACTCTAGCAGTCAGCCGACAGCGGAGTCTCGTCCCAGCGCATGCGCCTGTGCTCACAGTGGCCGAAAACAGCTGATCGTTTCAGCAGCCTCAACAATGCAGCGCACCCATGCGCACTGACGCCTAGCTAGCCCCGGGTGCCATCTTTGTTTTTACCCGGCAATAGGTCATGGACTTAGCGCACGCATGCGTAATGCCATCTAGCAAACCCCAGGCGCCATCTTTGATCTCCCGGAAACACGTCAGCCAGGACCCACCCCCCCAGCCACACAGCGCGGCCGGATCCCATATAAGGGGAACGGAGACACAGCTGGCAACATGGCAATCCGGAACACAGGCCTTAGCCTCCCGGACCGTGTGCCAGCTAGGGACACAGCTCCCACACCAACAGCAGCATCCCTGCTGATCGCAGAGGAACTAACTCTGCCTTTGCAGCTTTTGTTGGACTCATTGCGGCCAGAATCCGGGTAAGGAATGAATTTGGGAATCAATAGTAACTGTAACATTCCACTGCATGGATCTTATGGTCTATTATTAACCTATCTAATCTTGCTGTGTGACCTGTACTTAATCTGTTTAAACATATCTCATTGTATAACCATACCTCTACCTCAACGGATTATGCATGCGGCCAGATTGTTCCTAAACAGGCCTGTTTCTTATCTTGCCTCCTCCTTATTATTGTTTCCCTATATTATATGGATATGCTAAGATCTATCTATTTTCGTTTACTTAATTTTGATGCTCATTATATGGTTCTTGGAATGCAAACAGCACAGTCTCGGTCCTATTCTGCTTTTATGTTCCTTAACCCCACCCACTATCATTTGATTGACCGCTTACCGGATACCATAGTTCCGCAACGCTTCACCGTTGAAGACACGCAACAACTTGACCCCAGATGATGACCTTAACCACCAGCCTATTCAAGACCACTCCGGCGATGATCCTCCAGGATCCCCAGATGACAGCCACTGCTCTCTCTATGTGCCATATCGACACGTCCTCAATTTTGTTTATATTTTGTTCGATATACCTACTGTAATCTATCCACTAGTGTGACATTGCATGTACTGCATGATTAATCCTTCATCTATTGTAAATATTATAAATTTATCTTTGACACTTTGTATACTTATCCAGTTACACTGAAGAAGGCTTCTTAGCCGAAAACGTTCTTGACTGGAACCGCACTAAATAAAAGCCTTGCATTGAAACTCAAGTGGAGTACAGGAGTCTTTGTACACTCATATATCTGGTTTGGGAACCATCTCCTAACACCCACGAATCCGATTGGAGAATAATCCAACCTTTTACCATCTATACTTCCCTTTTGGATAACAACTCCAGAATGTCAACCTTTTCATACAACGAAGAGGAAAGAGAGCGCATTCTGTCACAAGTCACAACATCAAGGGATTTCCTGCAGGTCCCAACATCGGACATAAAAAGCAGAGATCTTGAAAAAGAATCCCGCCGTCTGATCAACCACCAACTTCACAGTGCCACATTGGCAGAATACATAAAAGAACAACGCATCCCCAGGGGTTTGCGTATGACCATCCGACCGACCCTGTTTAAGGATGACCCTACCTACTGCGACCAATTCCAGCAAATTCTTAACCGCTGTTCCTTCGATCTCATGACCCTCACAGTCTCATTCCTACAGGATAGCATCCGGAAAATGGAAGAACAGATAAGAACAGCTGAACAACAGCTGCAAGCAACGCTCCCCACAGCTGACTATAACACCTTCAAGGAAAAACTCTCCAATACAGCAGAGATACATAAACGCGACATCGAAAACATGAAGCGGAAAAAATTCCAAAGGGACGCCGAGGACTACCGCACCAACAGGGTATATAAATGGCAGAACAACTATCCTCGCCCACCCCTGGAACGACAAATGGACTACCTCTCTTCTTCCGACTCCTCCATGTCAAGCCGCGACAGCCGCTACAGAACAGGAAATCCTCCTACAGCCTTCCCGGGATCACGAAGAATCCGTGGTCGCAGAGGCAGACAAGACACAACTGGAGCATATACTGGAAGGACGACCAGATCGCAGGTAATGGAGACATCCTTGCAATCTCTAGTCATAAATATTTCTTCCAAAACACTGACACCTACACAGATACAGGTACTCCAGAAGGGCCTTTCCTTCTGTCCCTCCTACAAATTTGACACTTTCCAAACTGAACTGGACCTCCATAGGTTCTTCAGGAACCTAAGGCTCAAGGTCCACTTCAGTAAAGAGGACAAGTGGTCTCCCCCTAACCACACTGCTATGGATGAGGGAAGAGCACTGATTTCCTCAAAAGACTTAGGCCTTAAACAAAAGAGCACTTACAACCCCCCAAAAAATTCCCATCCAGTGGAAACCTTTATTGCACTGGTTACGAGGGATACGGGGAACCTCAGGATGGACATCGAGAGGGGAAAACTCTCATGCCAATCTAATGTAACACAAGATGAACGCAATGCCTTATTGTGCCTTCAAAAGGACAAAGACCTAACCATCAAGCCGGCCGACAAGGGCGGGTCATTGGTGGTTATGGATAAGAGGGACTACCTAGAAGAAATATACAAACAGTTAAACGATTCTAACATCTATGAACGCCTAACACGTAATCCCATCTCAACCATTAGGGACAACATCCAACAAGTACTGACAATTCATCTAGACAAGGGCACTATTGACAACGAAACAATATCCTATCTGTCCAAAAAACACCCAATAACCCCTGTACTATATACACTACCCAAAGTGCACAAACGTTTACATAAACCCCCGGGACGCCCCATAGTCTCATCCTCTGACTCCATACTATCTCCCCTATCCGAATTCCTGGAAAAAATTCTCACACCAAAGTAAAAACCACCAAGTCATTCCTCCTTGACACATCCACATTTTTGCATATCATAAGAGACATCAAACAGGTACAACCAGATTCAATCCTGGCCACTCTCGATGTGGTTAGTCTCTACACATCAATAACACATAGCAAGGGCCTATCGGCCACCAAGAGGCTGCTTGAGACCACGGGTACCGATCCCGAAGTCTCCACATTATGCATGAACCTCCTCCAAATTGTACTTACCCAGAACTACTTTCTCTTTGAAGACACATTCTACATCCAGAAACAAGGGACCGCAATGGGGGCACACATGGCTCCACCATACGCAAACTGCTACATGGCCACACTAGAGGAGGACTATATCTATACGAACATAGAATTCCAACAACACGCAGTAATTTGGAAAAGGTACATAGATTACGTTTTCTGTATATGGAACGGCACAACCGAATCACTACAAAACTTCCTATTGTACTTAAACTCCATCTGGCCTGAACTCCAGTTCACCCTACACCATAGCAGTACAGCAGTCAATTTCCTGGACACCACAGTCTCCAAAGACCCCAACGGCACCCTCCACACTGACCTATACACCAAACCGACTGACCGCAATAGTCTATTACATTACTCTAGTTTTCACCCCACCAGTATGAAAAAGTCCCTCCCAAGATCCCAGTTTCAAAGAATATCCCGTATAGTAGACAATACGGAAACAAAGGAAACGAGATTAGACGAGATGTCCACACGCTTCCGAAATAGGGGTTATCCCAACACTGTAATAAAACAATGCCTACAACCGAGCCAAAAAACTAAAGAAAAGCAGACCCATAGGATACCCTTCGTACACACATTCCACCCCTTTGCACAGAGAATCCAACACATCTTACGAAAACACTGGCACCTTTTACATCAGGCCTACCCAAACATCGAGGCTTTTTCACTTCCATTTTTACCATGCAACAGACGTCCTAAAAATTTAAAGGATATGCTAGTGAGGGCCGATGTGGGCTCCAACATCAGGACCCCTAGACAACTGTTACTTCAAATACAGCGCAAGGGCACCTTCCCCTGCCTACACTGCACGCAATGTTCCCATGTCACAAAAGGGGACAAAATCTTCCATCCTCTTACAGGACAGGGGATTCCAATACGAGGTTACTTCACCTGCGACTCAACCAATGTAGTCTATACCATCAAATGCCCCTGTGGCCTGACATACGTAGGTGAAACAACACAGACCATCAGGGACAGAATATGTCAGCACAAATCTAATATCCGCTGTGAAAACAACCACTTGCCCATTCCCGCACATTTTAGAGCCAAACGCCACACTATTGCCCAACTACGATTCCAGGTAGTAGAACAAGTAACAACACCCAGAAGAGGCGGAGATATATCACGCCTCCTCATGAACCGGGAGGCCATGTGGATACACCGCCTACAAACACTTGAACCCAAGGGTCTGAATCGAGATTATGATATAGGGAGCTTTATATAACACCTTATATAAAGATTTAAACTCAAAGCATTGGGAACAACGGTGCTAACAGGCACTCATGTGTAAGGAGCCGCCAACATTACACTTCAACTCCACTACACTCAGTATTATTCAGGTGTAATCATTTGCATGAACCTCCCCCGCACCATAGGATATACAAATACAGCTTGCTGACAATGACGTGTACTCTTTCTGATTTTGCTAACAACTCCTCTATTCCCATTTCAGAGCAGATATTGACCCCCATCTACATTCCTGTTGGGGAATTGATTAGATCATATCCTTTATGGCATGACTACATCGGCTAGCATCTAGAGGTAATTATGACAGCTACCCCTCAGCTGGATACACATAGGTAAATATAACATCCTTAGACAGATGACTCCGTTATATAGTTTTAACCAGAGGTTATTATGACTACAAACTGCCCTTACAAGACCCCCAGGGTCAAAGTGACAACACGTATTCTGCACCTCTACATTTTGCATTACCTACGCCTCCCCGCTACTCTAGCAGTCAGCCGACAGCGGAGTCTCGTCCCAGCGCATGCGCCTGTGCTCACAGTGGCCGAAAACAGCTGATCGTTTCAGCAGCCTCAACAATGCAGCGCACCCATGCGCACTGACGCCTAGCTAGCCCCGGGTGCCATCTTTGTTTTACCCGGCAATAGGTCATGGACTTAGCGCACGCATGCGTAATGCCATCTAGCAAACCCCAGGCGCCATCTTTGATCTCCCGGAAACACGTCAGCCAGGACCCACCCCCCCAGCCACACAGCGCGGCCGGATCCCATATAAGGGGAACGGAGACACAGCTGGCAACATGGCAATCCGGAACACAGGCCTTAGCCTCCCGGACCGTGTGCCAGCTAGGGACACAGCTCCCACACCAACAGCAGCATCCCTGCTGATCGCAGAGGAACTAACTCTGCCTTTGCAGCTTTTGTTGGACTCATTGCGGCCAGAATCCGGGTAAGGAATGAATTTGGGAATCAATAGTAACTGTAACATTCCACTGCATGGATCTTATGGTCTATTATTAACCTATCTAATCTTGCTGTGTGACCTGTACTTAATCTGTCTAAACATATCTCATTGTATAACCATACCTCTACCTCAACGGATTATGCATGCGGCCTAGACTGTTCCTAACCCTCAGATGTAGCCTGTTCTCTATCTTGCCTCCTCCTTATTATTGTTTCCCTATGTTATATGGATATGCTAAGATCTATCTATTTTACGTTCACTTAATTTTGATGCCTAATGTATGGTTCATTAGAATGCAAATAGCACAGTCTCGGTCTACTCTGCATTTATGTTCCTTAACCCCACCCACTATCATTTGATTGACCGCTTACCTGGATACCACAAGTACCGCAACGCCTTCACCGTAGAAGACACGCAACAACTTGACCCCAGATGATGACCTTAACCACCAGCCTATTCCATGACCACTCCGGCGATGATCCTCCAGGATCCCCAGATGACAGCCACTGCTCTCTCTATGTGCCATATCGAAACGTCCTCAATTTGTTTATATTTGTTCGATATACCTACTGTAATCTATCCACTAGTGTGACATTGCATGTACTGCATGATTAATCCTTCATCTATTGTAAATATTATACATTTATCTTTGACACTTTGTATACTTATCCAGTTACACTGAAGAAGGCTTCTTAGCCGAAAACGTTCTTGACTGGAACCGCACTAAATAAAAGCCTTGCATTGAAACTCAAGTGGAGTACAGGAGTCTTTGTACACTCATATATCTGGTTTGGGAACCATCTCCTAACACCCACGAATCCGATTGGAGAATAATCCAACCTTTTACCATCAATCAATGGTGGGGTTATGTTTAGTGAGCCAGGGTAGCCCCATCACTAGAGGAGTAGGCAACCCGCTTAGGACGAAACATGACACATCCTCAACATGAGTATCACTCACAATCAAACGGATATTGTGAACTATGCCCTTTAACAGTTTCTGAGAAATAGCAAAAACAGGTATATCCTTTCCCAAAGTGCACACCTGGAAACCATGTGTTATAGCAAATTGATTATCAATGAGATTGACAGCTGCTCCACTATCTACAAAAATCTCACAAAAAATGTTCTTGCTCTCTAGCGCCACCCTGGCAGGTAGGACAAAACGGGAACTACAAGCAAACGGAAAACCTTCAATTTCTGCATCAACCTTGCCAATAGTAACAGATGGAACATTTTTAGAGGATTTTTTTTCTTTTTGTTTCTTTATTACTCTCAAAAAACTGCCTGAATCTCCTAGAGGGACAAACATTTGCCAAATGATTTATACCTCCACAACAGAAACAAACCATCCTCTGAGAGCTGAATCTTCTATTGTCAGAGGCAAGCAAACCCAGCTGCATGGGCTCCTGCTCAGAGGGGATTGAGAGAGACTGAGACCCCTGCGCACTGAATGAGACCGCCGCACTGTCCTTGGACTGAGTATGACAGGAAGGAGTGATCTCTCCTCTCTCTCTAAGCCGCCTGTCAATACGGACGGCCCGGGACATGGCAGTGTCCAAGGAGGTAGGTCTCTCATGAAAGGCAAATGCATCTTTCAATCCCTCTGAAAGACCATGGCAAAATTGACTTCGGAGTGCAGCATCATTCCAACCAGTATCAGCTGCCCATCTCCGAAATTCTGAACAGTATATCTCTGCGGACTGTTTACCCTGGCATAAAAGACGTAGTCTAGACTCAGCCAGAGCAATACGATCCAGATCATCATATATCTGACCCAGGGCTAAAAGAAATTCATCCACTGAACGGAGGGACCGTGCCCCCACCGGCAGCGAAAAGGCACAAGACTGAGCGTTATCCCTGAGCAGCGAGATGATGATCCCCACCCTCCATTCCTCATCACCAGAGGAATGGGGAAGTAGGCAAAAATAGAGTTTGCAAGCCTCTCTAAAACGCACAAAATTCTCACTACCCCCGGAGAACGTATCCGGGAGCGAGATCTTAGGCTCAGAACAAACTTCATGAACACAAGCTGAACCGGTCACCTGAAACTGATCTACAGTTTTACAGAGATCTGCTACCTCCAATTAAAGACCCTGCACGTGTTCAGTCAAAAGTAAAACCGGATCCATGGTTGAGACGGTTTTGGCGGTTTATAATGTCACGGATGGTGTTACAGAAAACAAGAAGTTACAAATAAGGATCCGACTGGCTTGATCCGAAACTAAGGAACAAAAGGGTGACCCCTATTTAAGCCCTGAAACTCTCCCTGTCTTCTCAGCCCATGCAAAGATCTCTATGATAGAAAATTGCATGCCCTCGTGCCTCGACTGTATGACACCTGAACACCCTAAATAGTGAGGGGACACCACCACCGGCTCCCTACACTTAATACAGAGGGAGTCAGGGTCACCTAGGATCAAGCAAACAGGAAAACACAAATCAATGAACAGACTTATCTGTAGACGGATCAGTTGTAGCATCCAGCATGTACACACTCCAGGAAGTTGTATAAACTGCAAAGTGATGCAGTATGGGAAGGGATTTAAAGGGATGCAATCAGTGCAACTACATGACAGCTGAGAGAGGCTAACGAGATGAGAAAACGAAAGCAAAACAAAAGAACCTCAAGCAGGAGGTTCTGCAGAACGTCTGTCAGAGCTTCTCATATGTCTGGTGGTGACATCCGCCTTTGCCAGAACTATTGTGAAAAGTTGCAACTTTTTGACCCTTTTCTGCCACATTTGCCACTTTTGATAAGTGGGTGGGGCATCAACTGGAAGGGTGGAGCCTAAGCGGCCTGACATGTTTAACATTGCGTACGTCAGTTTTCTGAGGCAAGTCATGCTGGAAACCTATGCCATCTCCCGCCTGGTGTAGCTTTCAGATTCTGGTTCACGGACAAGTTGAGTTATGCCAGAATGGGCAAGTACAGTGTGCCTCCTAACCGCTTCCTGACCGCCTAATGCAGGGATGCGTCCTGCGGGCGGTCGGGTTGTTCCTCGTCAACGCATCGGCGCGTGATCTCGTGGTACGCGAGATGAAGCGCCAAGCCGGCCCGCACATGTACAGTGCGGGCCAGGAAAAGTCACAGCACAAGTTCGTCACCAGCCTGCCAGCCAAGGATCAGCGCTGGCAGGTTGGTGACATTTAAAAAATCAAATCACAAGCCATATAACACACTATATTTATAAAAATAGTGTGTTAAATGGCTTCTGTGCTCTCTGCTGGTTCCTTTTCGTCGGTTGGTCCCAGCAGAGAGCACAGATCACTGTAAGTCAGGGGCGTCGCTAGGTTAAAACATTCGGGGCCTGCGCCCCGGATGTTTTGTCCCATGCCCCGAATGTCCTGCCTGCCTGCTAGATACAACTGTATTGCCGTACACAGAACGGCAATACAATTGAATCTTACACTGGGAAGAGGTGAAGGACCTTTGGTGACATCACAGGTCATGTGATCAGCAAAACAGGCTGTGATAGGATGACCTGGATGATGTCACCATCATGTGACCAGTGCAGGATTGGACTGGAGTGAAGAGGAGAAGGAGCCTAATGCTGATGTCTGTACAGGAGAGGTAAGTGAAGGGAGAGGCAGAGCAATGCTGGGAGTTGTAGTTATTTAACTGGGATGTATGTTAGGGCTGAAGGGAGGGATGTTATTGACATGGAACTGTGTGCTTGAGGTGGCTGGGGGAGGGAGTGATGTTATTTACATGGGACTGTATGTGGAAAGTGGATGGTGGGGGGGAATGATGTTTATGTACATGGGACTTAATGTTTAGGCCCGTGTTTCCCAACCAGTGTGCCTCCAGCTGTTGCAAAACTACAACTCCCAGCATGCCTGGACAGCCTTTGGCTGTGCGGGCATGCTGGGAGTTGTAGTTTTGCAACAGCTGGAGGCACACTGGTTGGGAAACACTGGTTTAGGCTACGTTCACACTTGCGTTTGGTGATCCGCTTGTGAGATCCGTTTCAGGTCTCTCACAAGCAGCCCCAAATGCATCAGTTTAACCCCAATGCATTCTGAATGGATGCGGATCCATTCAGAATGCATTCGTTCGGCTCCGTACGGCCCCCCGTTCCATTTTGGAGGCGGACCCCAAAATGCTGCAAGCAGCGTTTTTGTGTCCGCATGGCCTTGCGGAGCCAAACGGATCCATCCTGACTTACAATGTAAGTCAATAGGGACGGATCTCTTTGCATTGACACAAAATGGTGCAATTGTAAACGGATCCGTCCCCCATTGACTTTTAATGTAAGTCAGGACGGATCCGTATTGGGACTTAGAAATTCAAATCTAATACAAACGGATCGGTCCTGAACGGATGCATTCGTTTGTATTATATCGGTGCGGATCCGTCCTGTACAAGTACAGGACAGATCCGCACGAACGCAAGTGTGAAAGTAGCCTTAGGGGGTGATGTTTACATGGGATTGTGCGTTGGAGGCGGCTGGGGAGGAGGTGATGTTATTTACATGGGACTGTATGGTGGAGGGAGGATTATAACTGCAGGGGGCACTGCAGATCCAGGGGACATTATAGGCGGTCTTATTACTACTGGGGGCTCTATAGGAGGGTCTTATAGATCCGCCTTATTTCTACTAAGCGCACTATGGGGGCTTATTACTTACTGAGGGGTCTGTAGGGAGCTTTATTACCACTGGGGGAACAATAGGGGGCCTTATTTCTACTGGGGACTCTGTGAGGGTATTATTAATATGGGAGGGCTCTTCTAATAATGGGGGCATTGTTGAGGAGCATTATCACGGTTGGGGCAGTGTTACTAACGAGGGCATTCTAGAAGGGAATTACTATTGGTGGGACTATGAGGAGCACTATTACTATGGGGGGCAGTAATGTTTCTTTAGGATAGTATTTGGGGGTATTGGGGGGGGGGGGTGTTGAGGTTTTGGCACAGCAAGCAGCAGGATAACACTGTGGGGACTCCAGTTGGGGGATAATGATAGAATGTGAGGAAGCTAAGATGTCTGTGTGTCACACTCTGCAGAGACGAGGTGGCTGAGAGAAGTTGTCCAGACCAAGTGGAGAAGATGATGACAGAGAGGAGACGTCACCTGGAGGCCCTGGATGTGACAGGTAAGTGCTGCTGTATACCAAGTACAGCATAGTGCGGAGGGGGGGGACATATTTATTGGGGCTTGTGCCCCGGATCTTTTGAGACCCTAGCAACGCCCCTGCTCTAAGTACACAAAACACTACACATTTACCCCCAGATCACTCCCCCCATCACCCCAATTAACCCCTTGATTACCCCTGTCAATCACTAGTGAAAGGGAAAAAAGTGATCAGTGTAAACTGTCACTTTTTTTTTTCACCAGTATTGACTGTTAGGTTTTAGGTTAGTTTAGGCCCCTTTGGTAGGTAGTTAGCGTCGGTTAGTGCCCAGCCCACCGCAACGCAGTCACTGATTCGCTGATTAGTGTATCGCTAATCAGCATTGGTACTTTTATAGTATCTGTAAGTGATCAGAACTGATCACAGTCAGATCTATATTAGTATTAGTGTCACCTTAGCTCACCCTCCACCCAAAACGCAGTGTTTACCCTATCAGGCCTGATCAGTCGCCCGCCCCGCCGCAGTGACAAAAATGTATTTTTTTTTTTATCACTGCGCAATCACTACACAAGCGCTGCGGCGATAAAAAAATCTGTAGATATTTTTTATCAATCGCAGCGGCCTCCGGTACTTCGCTAGCCTCCCATTTGTAAGACAGGCTTGCTTTTTTTCTTGGGTAGTCTCAGGGAATACCCCCTAAATTTAGTTGACTAAATGGCAAATAAGGGGTATTCTTCTGAAGAGGCCTACAGGCTTCTGACCCAGTGAAATGGGAACCCTCATCTGATGAATCCAGCGGGTCAGAATCTGAACCTGTAGAAAGCAGTGGCAGTCTGACCGAAAGTTCGGACGATGAGGTTGAGGTCCCTGATACCAGCAGGTGTACCCGGCCCCGTGTAGCTAGACCACAGGTTGCACAGGATCCGCTTCAAGGGCAGCAGAGTGGGGCTGGCGCTCTTGGATTACGTGGTGAGGCATACACCAGCAGCGCAGTCCGTCCTGGACCTAGTACCAGCACTGCCGTAGAACATGGTGAAGTGGCGAGCACCAAAAGGGCAGTTGAAGCTGGTACGGTGGCACGTGCAGTAGTTCCCCCGTCGCAGCCACCGCACAGACAGGCCCGTAGAGGTGCAGGCAAACCCTGATTGGCAGCCCCCATCTTCAGCCGCACCAGTAGTTCCCCCTTTCACCGCCCAGTCTAGAGTTCGGGTTGAGACAGCTCAGATCGGATCGGCACTGTGGTTTTTTGAGCTGTTCTTTACTGCGGAGCTCTTGGACTTAGTCGTGGCAGAAACAAACCGGTATGCCACTCAATTTATAGCCGCCAACCCGGGAAGCTTTTATGCCCAGTCTTTCCGGTGGAAACCCGTCCAAGTTTCCGAATTTAAAACTTTTCTGGGCCTTCTACTCAATATGGGCCTGACAAAAAAGCATGAATTGCGGTCATATTGGTCCACAAACCCAATTCATCACATGCCCATGTTCTCTGCTGCCATGTCCAGGACACGATTTGAGACCATCCTGCGTTTCCTGAACTTTAGTGACAACAGCACCTCTTGTCCCAGAGGCCACCCAGCTTTTGACCGGCTCCACAAAATTCGGCCCCTCATAGACCACTTTAACACAAAATTTGCAGATTTGTATACCCCTGAGCAAAACATCTGCATAGACGAGTCCCTTGTACATTTTACCGGGCGCCTTGGCTTCAAACAATACATCCCAAGCAAGCGCGCCCGGTATGGGGTCAAATTGTATAAGCTCTGTGAAAGGGCCACAGGCTATACGCACAAATTTCATGTCTATGAGGGTAAAGATCAGACCCTGGAGCCGGTCGGTTGCCCTGACTACCTGGGGAGCAGTGGGAAGACAGTCTGGGACTTGGTGTCACCCTTATTTGGCAAGGAGTACCATCTTTATGTGGACAATTTCTACACAAGTGTGCCCCTCTTCAGGCATTTGTTTCTAGAACAGATTGGCTGCTGTGGCACCGCGCGACCTAATCGCCGCGGCTTCCCCCAACGGCTCGTTACCACCCGTCTTGCAAGGGGGGAGAGGGCTGCCTTGTGTAACGAAGAACTGCTCGCGGTGAAATGGAGAGACAAGCGTGACGTTTACATGCTCTCCTCCATTAAAGCAGACAAGACAATACAAATTGAACGAGCAACTGGAGTCATTGAAAAGCTCCTCTTGGTCCACGACTATAATTTGCTCATGGGAGGGGTGGACTTCAATGACCAGATGTTGGCTCCTTATTTACTCTCCCGCAGGACCAGACGCTGGTAGAAGAAGGTGTCTGTATACCTAATTCAATTTGCGATATACAATAGTTTTGTTCTCTACAGTAAGGCTGGGAGAACACGATCCTTCCTCAAATTTCAGGAAGAGATCATCGAGAACCTCCTAAATCCAGGAGGTTCCGTGGCCCCAACCACCATTATAGTGAGCCGTCTACACGGGCGACATTTCCCCAATGTCGTTGCTGGTACCTCAACCCAAGCGTCACCCCGAAAAAGATGTCGTGTCTGTAGCAGGAGTGGAATAAGACGTGACACCCGCTATTTCTGTCCTGACTGCCCAATGCTTAGGGGAGTGTTTCCGGAAGTACCACACACAGGTAAACTTAGTATAGGGATTGCATAACACAGGACAGGCACACAGGGGTCTTAGGGCCCTTTCACACAGAGCTGCTGCAAACCTCTCCTTTCACCTGGGACAAAGTGCATAATGTACATCTCTGGGCGATTTGCGCTTTGCACATTGTCCCATGGGGAAGGAGGGGTTTGTCCTATAAAGGTAAAAAAATATAAATAAAAAAAATCACAGGTAAGCAAAAAAGTTAATGTTCCAAAACTTCAATAAAGTTTATAAAAGTTAATGTTCTGTTTCAAATGTTATATAAAGTTGATGTTAATAAATTTATTGCGTAGCGGACTGTCTTTTTTTTTTGTTTTTTTGCCTTCTAGGTGGACCAACCGATCGACCAGCTGCAGCACTGATGTGCATTCTGACAGAAGCATTGCGCTGCTGTCAGATTTCACAAAAGTCGGTGTATGCGGTGCTGCAAGACGAGATTTCTCCTCTGCAGTAAAAAATATACGTTTGCCGAGGCTTATGAGCTGAGGGGCGGTGTTCATATGCTTTGGCAAACACTTTGTATATAAAAAATATATAAAAAATTCCGGCAATGATTTATTCATCCACATCGATTGATGTGAATGGAGAAATTGGGTTTGCCAGCGCATACGAGCTAAGTGGGTTTGTATGTTGGGCGAAGCTCCTATGTCCTGGCAGACGCCTTTCCCCTCGTTTTTTTTTTTTCACATTTTTTGATCAATGCGAATGAAGAAATCTGTGCCGTTCATTTTTTCTTTCAGCCCGGAGGCTGAACGAAAAAAAAATATCTCATTACCCGTATGCTGGCCATAAATGTAATGATTGTGGAGACCCTAAAATGCCAGGGCAGTACAAACACCCCACAAATGACCCCATTTTGGAAAGAAGACACCCCAAGGTATTCGCTGAGGGGCATATTTAGTCCATGAAAGATTTAACTTTTTGTCCCAAGTTAGCGGAAAGGGAGACTTTGTGAGAAAAAAAACAAAAAAAAAACAATTTCCGCTAGCTTGTGCTTAAAAAAATACCTTGGGGTGTCTTCTTTCCAAAATGGGGTCACATGTGGGGTATTTATACTGACCTGGCATTTTAGGGGCCCTAAAGCGTGAGAAGAAGTCTGGAATCCAAATGTCTAAAAATGCCGTCCTAAAAGGTACTCATTGGAATTTGGGCCCCTTTGCGCACCTAGGCTGCAAAAAAGTGTCACACATGTGGTATCGCTGTACTCAGGAGAAGTAGGGCAATGTGTTTTGGGGTGTCTTTTCTACATATACCCATGCTGGATGAGAGAAATATCTCTCTAAAAGACAACTTTTACCATTTTTTATACAAAGTTTATGAACAAAGAGATATTTCTCTCACCCAGCATGGGTATATGTAAAAATACACCCCAAAACACATTGCCCTACTTCTCTTGAGTACGGCAATACCACATGTGTGACACTTTTTTGCAGCCTAGGTGCACAAAGGGGGCCAAATTCCAATGAGTATCTTGAGGATTTCACAGGGCATTTTTTACGCATTTGGATTCCACGCTTAAGGTCCCCTAAAATTCCAAGGCAGTATAAATACCCTACAAATGACCCCATTTTGGAAAGAAGACACCCCAAGGTATTCCGTTAGGGGCATGGCGAGTTCCTAGATTTTTATAATTTTTTGGCACAAGTTAGCGGAAAATGATATATATATTTTTTTCTTACAAAGTCTCATATTCCACTAACTTGTGACAAAAAATAAAATTTTACATGAACTCGCCATGCCCCTCACGAAATACCTTGGGGTGTCTTCTTTCCAAAATGGGGTCACATGTGGGGTATTTATACTGCCCTTGCATTTTAGGGGCCCTTAAGCGTGAGAAGTAGTTTGGAATCCAAATGCGTAAAAATGCCCTGTGAAATCCTGAAAGTACTCATTGGAATTTGGGCCCCTTTGTGCACCTAGGCTGCAAAAAAGTGTCACACATGTGGTATCGCCGTATTTCGGAGAAGTAGGGAAATGTGTTTTGGGGTGTCTTTTTACATATACCCATGCTGGGTGAGATAAATATCTCTGTCAAATGACAAATATGTATAAAAAAAATTGAAAAAGTTGTCTTCTAGAGAGATATTTCTCTCACCCAGCAGGGGTATATGTAAAAATACACCCCAAAACACATTGCCCTACTTCTTCTGAGTACGGCGATACCACATGTGTGACACTTTTTTGCAGCCTAGGTGCGCAAAGGGGCCCAAATTCCAATGAGTACTTTCAGGATTTCACAGGGCATTTTTACCCATTTGGATTCCAAACTACTTCTCTCGCTTTAGGGCCCCTAAAATGTAAGGGCAGTATAAATACCCCACATGTGACCCCATTTTAGAAGGGAGACACCCCAAGGTATTCCACGAGGGGTATGGTGAGTTAATGTAAAATTTTATTTTTGTCACAAGTTAGTGGAACGAGACTTTGTAAGAAACAAAAATATATAATAATCATTTTCCGCTAACTTGTGACAAAAAATAAAAACTTCCATGAACTCACTATGCCCATCAGCACCTTAGGGTGTCCACTTTCCGAAATGGGGTCATTTGTAGGGTGTTTCTACTGTCTGGGCATTGTAAAACCTCAGGAAACATGACAGGTGCTCAGAAAGTCAAAGTGCGTAATTATTTTTTTTTGCACCATAGTTTGTAAACGCTATAACTTTTACCAAAACCAATAAATATACACTTATTGCATTTTTTTTATCAAAGACATGTGGAACAATAATTTTAGAGAAAAATTTATATAGAAATTTAGTTTTATTTGAATAATTTTACAACAGAAAGTGAAAAATTTCATTTTTTTGCAAATATTTTGGTCAATTTCGATGAATGTCAAAAAAAGTAAAAATTTCAGCAGCAATGAAATACCACCAAATGAAAGCTCTATTAGTGAGAAGAAAAGGAGGTAAAATTCATTCGGGTGGTAAGTTGTATGACCGAGCAATAAACCGTGAAAGTAGTGTAGTGCAGAATTGTAAAAAGTGGTCTGGTCATTAAGGGGGTTTAAGCTAGGGGAGCTGAGGTGGTTAAAGGGGTTATTCAACCCTTATAATGACCCCTTATATAGGTTATACTTACCCTGCTCCCCGGCACCCGCGTTGCTTCTTATTCCCGCACGGCCACCGCTGCATCTTCCCGTCGTGTGCATTAAAACATCTGGTGACAGGAGGAGGTAGGTTCAGCCAATAGTAGGCCGCAACAGGCCTCCATAGCGTCACCCGTGATGCTGGTTGCCGGATGTTTTGATCCGCGCGACGGAGAGATGCAGCGGTGGCCTTGCGGGGATCAGAGGTGGCGCGGGTGTTGGGAAGCAGGGTAAGTATAATCTATATGAGGTGCCCAGGCAATGGGGGGTCATTATAGGAGTTGGATAACCCCTTTAATAATTTTGATGTATCTTGCGTCATTCTGCCGGAGATTAAGACTGGCATTAGAAACACTGGCTTTGATAAATCTCCATCACAGCAGTTTTATAACTGTTTCATTACTACTAAGGGATAGAAGTGCAGAAACCTAGACCTGGGATTATCTGCAACTGTAATTAGCTTTGCATTTTAATGTTATGTATGTTTTGCGGACAGATGCAGGCTCATATATTTCTATGGGGCTGCAGAAGATGTGGACTGTCTGCAGTTGTATGTTTGTCCTGCAGCTCCGTAAAGAAGTTAGAATGTACCCTATTCTTTTCTGTATTGCAGGATGTGTGTAACAGGAAAGTGTGGGGCGCAGGCGGCCGATATCCATGTTTTGCAGATCCATAGTTTGCATGGGGCCTTATTGTGAACATTGAAGGGGTTATCCTACAAAAAATATTCTACAGTTTTTAAACCAGCACCTGAATCTGAATACATTTCTAATTGCATGTAATTAAAAATGTTGTATAGCCAGTGAGTTATTCAATAACATAATTCTGTATAGCGCCACCTGCTGTTTGTTTTCTTATTTCTTTGTCCAGCTCACTGTGATGGCTGCACATGCTCACTTTCAACTTTCAACCGTTTCCTGAGCTGTGAAAAAAAGAGAGTTTCAGCAAAAAGGACACACCCCTTGAGCTGCAACATGAAGGGCACTCCTCTTGAGCTGCCGGCTTGATATAAATCTAGCAGATCAATGAATGTGGAGATCTCTGGATCCATGTGAGGTACAGGGCTGGTTCTAGCTTTGTTAGAAAGAGATTGTCATGTACTATATGGTGTCTGATCAAGGGGAGTATCTTTTCTGCTGCAGCTAAGGGGGCGTGTCCATGCTCTCTTTATCACAACTCAGGAGGCAGATGAAGGATGAAACTGAGCATGTGCGGCCTTCTCAGTGAGCTGGACAAAGAAATAAAATAAAAAAACAGCAGGTGGCGCTATACATATACATTTTATTGAATAGCTCAGTGGCTATACAAATTTTTTTATTACATGCAATTACAAAAGCATTCAGATCCAGGTGCTGTTTTGAAAAATGGAGAATATTTTTCATGGGACAACCCCTTTAATAATAATAAAACAAATAAAGACACATTTAAAGATGCCTTTGCAAATCCATGCTTAAAAGGTGCTTATTTCTAAGCAAATGATGCTTCCCAGAGGCAGGGGGGACATGATAAGGGTCTTTCCTGTATTATCTTACATAAAGGTCACCAGTCATGGCTCCTCTTCATCTCTTCACATTGCTGTCATCTGGTCACGTCATTACGAGAACCCGTGATACAAAATACATTAAAATTGAATCAAACATAGAAATTCTGCTCAGGAAGAAATGTGGATAATTTATATGTAGGTCCAACGTAAATCTAAAAGAGGTGAAGGTCAGCACTGAACGTACGGTATAGCTATAGGATGACGCCTATGTGCCTGCTCACTGTCACTTTCACATCATTCAACTATGGTTGGTCCCTAGACATTGAGTGGCTGCAACATCGCTGCTATTCCTGACTGCTGTTCCTAAGCAACCAACTATCTACGTAACGAGCAAAAGTTAGTTCAGCCCCTGCACTTCATTGACTCCGCCGTAAACTGACAACAGGCGAGAGGCTTGCTTTTTGCCTAAATATGATGAGGCTTTTATATCAGACACATTGGAGCAGTCCGTTTTCCTTCTTCTCTCTTCATTAACTTTTATTCCGCTGCAAAAGTAACAAAGTAGATATTGTAATAAATGTGACCATTGTGGTTAATAGGATGGGAAAAATGCGTCATACTGTATCTTAATAGAGCTGCAGATGAAAACTGGTGACAAAAAAACACACATAATAAACTATTAAACTAATAGCAAAGACAGTCCTAAAACTGGAGTCCAGGCTTCCATGAATCTATAATGCGTAAAATTTACATATAAAAATAAATAAATAAATCATCCTACCCAACTTATAGAATATATTGTTTTGACATGACAATATATACCAAGGATGGTTTTAGATATATTTTTGTGTTTAGTTAAACGTCCTATTGACGAGGGGAAGGGTATTTTTTCTATGCCTTTCCAGGAGGAATAATCAACGATTTACACAAAACAAACTTTAAGAAAAAAGACGCTCTTGAATTGTTGCAAGTGTTTACTGAGGCAGAGACGCCAGAAGAGCTCTAATTGTAATCATTATTACTTCTTTACCATTTATTATTATATGTCTCTCAAATGAACGTTTTCCAGGTTGTTACTTATCTCACCTGGCTCTGGTACCCCTGTGCTGCATGCCGGGTAACTGATAATCACTGATGATGCCATGTTGGTGGGAGGTTGATATCACTGTATTATATTATTTTATAGACATCTTCTCGTTGATGCTGCGGATGGATGCGGTATTCTCATCTATTTTGAAAAATTTTTGCTCACTTGTTTGAATTATTCATTGAATTGTCAGGGTTTGTGTTTCTTGATTTGCATATTGTGAAACTAAGCTGTTGATTGGTGCAATCTCAGCTGCTTTTGATTTGGGCGTTTGACGTCACCGGTGAATCACCTGTATACTTGCTATATAAGATGGTATTGAACACTTGTATGTAACCTTTGTTGATGAAGGCTGCTATAACCGAAACGCGTCATAAGACATACTGTTATGAATGAATAAAAGAATATTCTTATTTATAATTGACGACTGCTGGGATTTCCTTTTGAATTAGACGTGGAGTTTCGCTCCTTCCCGCTGCAGCGCATACACAAGGTCGAGTGTCGGCTGATTCGTAATATTAAATTGATCTTTGGCTCTTGTCTTTGCTGGTGGTTCCAGCAGTGAAGCTACCACCAGGAGGAGACTACAGTCTGAGGACTACCATCAGGCAGATGCCATACCTCCTTGATGAGCTCCAGTATGCAGACCAGCTTAGACTGTGTTAATCCGATCATGGTATAGAGGGTCCACTACCAGCAAATGAGTAAATGATGATGAAGACTTAAATCAAGGAACAAGGAGGTGCCAGAAAGCCATGGGCAACTATTACAGAAATCATTGGGTATCACCTATGAAAGCAGGTGACATCCTGTCCAATACCACCTTCACTCTTCCCTTCTTCATCTAAATCCTGTATAATACTGTCATTTAGCCTTGAGTCCTGCCTCTTGTGTTCTCTATCAGGTTATATAGTAATGATAGAAGAGCACTCCCAACTCAGACCAACCTACTATCAGCCAGATCATGGTGCTGCTGAGCCCTCTTTCACACATCCGTGTCCGTGATGACACCCATGATAAGAAGATCGGTGGTTCATCTCTGATGATGTCTGGGAAGAATACGTTGTATGTACCGTATGTCCATTTTCTGCCTTTTATGTGTCATCCGTGTTTCACGGACACATCTAGGCTAAAAATGAGTTTCCAGCCCATCTGCTACCAATGGTCTGAAAACCACAGACCAAACATGTATGGCATTTGTGTTGTGGCCGTGGTTTTCACTTACCCATAGACTATAATGTGCATAAAGGATCAGTAATCACGGACAAAACAATATTTCACTGACGTATGAAAGAGGCCTAACAAAGAGCAGTTTTCATTCTAGCAAACTCAGACCAGCTATCCATTACATGGCTCAGCCATTAAAATGGATGACCAAACCATGTTTTGGCCACTGCAGGGGGAAAGTGAGGTTTCATACAATCACCTCCATCAAAATGGGGGAGAGTGGAGGATTTTAGAAGCTGACAGTAGCCATTGGATCATTCAAAAATGTGGCTGTATTGATGACAGAATCCCTACAAGCAGTCTGAGGGAGATAATTGTGGCAAAACTGCAGTGAGGGACAGGTGTTTTGGAAAACTGCTTTTTTTTTTTTTTAAGCGTACCTGAATTTTCCCCAAAAGTTTGCATAATGACTGTGATTATTTGTACAATCATAAAGGTAAAGGAATAGATGTTTTGGGGTTTCCCTAATGTGTTTTTCAGCATATTTATTCCTCTCTTCAGCAGCACAACTAGATGCATTTCTCTCACAAGCAGAGGTCTTCTCCCTTCTGTGGAATCTGCCAGCACTGTACTGCTGTGACGTCCTTTCCCTTACTTTCCACTATGTTTGTTTTTAGCTCCGGAGCTCGCAGAACACATAAGGAGGGGTAGATCACGCTTATAGACACACAGGTGCCTCCTATAATCTTCAGAGGCAGTATAGAAGCAGTTCTTTTAGCAGGCTCATCATCTTAGCTACCTCTGATATGCCCCACTTCCTCTCAGCTGTCTTCTGTGTCTCCATTACTAGGGATGGCTTTTGCCTGACAGGCAGTAGCCTGCAAATTAGGTGGAAGTGGGACCACTAGTGAAATTGACTTTACCACTTTTTCAGGTAGATGCAAGCAGATTTTTTGTTAAACGAAGGGATTTAGAAATTGACTAGTTACATTATTCTCTATTGAATGAAATTAAATTGTGTGAAAGTAGATTGACTCTTTAAGGTCAAGATGTGCTATGTCTTCTTGATATACTACCACATCTATGGCTGAATATATCCTCACCATTTCTGCCTCGGCTAAATGTACCATAGTTCTGTCTCACCTTCGGCCACAAAAAGAAACTGATGTACATGCTTTGTGCGAGATTTATTATGCCTTTTTATCACCTCGCTAAACATTATTGAAAATTGCCTCGGAAAAAGCCTTTGCCTTAGAATCCAAAGGGGATATTGCTTAAAATGCACCAAATTTTGGCATCATACACTAGTCTAAATTAGGCCAACCAAGAGGGTGTTGTAAAGAAAAGTGTCTAACATGCCAGTGGGATCTTCTGCTTGCCTGGTCCAGATTTAATCTGTGTGAATTTAGGACGGTAATAATAAATCTGCCCCAGTGAGTCACAAGGAATGTAGCATCAGGTTGGTGATAGTACATGGTATAAATTGTATAACCATTCAGCTCTTTCTATTCTCATGCAATGGTTGCACATCAGAGACTGTAAATTGAAGCTCCTGGGCCAAAATGCTAAATCTATAACATGCCCACCACCTATTGTATGCTATGTATAACACTGATGCCTTCTTACGCTGAAGAGGGGCTTTTAGCCCCCTCAGATTGGAGGCATCCCAGCACGACTGCTACATATCTCTGCACCTCCTCTGGCTATGCCCTTGCTGCACGTGGTAAAGTTTGTATCCACCATCACTCTAATTACTGTACTGCAGTTACACAGTGTATGTCTCCATGCTCCAGTAGACCAAAATGTGTCAATTAGCACTAATTAGTGTAACATTTTAAGTAGCAAAATATAAACAACGTATCACTTGGGTATTTATCAATTTTTTTTCTGCTGACAACCATAGACATTAATTATTTTAGATTTTGCTACATTTACATTTGTCTCACATACTACAGATGTGGAAAGTGTTATAGAGATGAGTGAATCAGTCGAGATTCGTTTCAGGTCCGGTTCTCTGAATTTTTTAAATTTTTGGGTTCGTACCCGAATTGATTCGGGCCAAACCGAAGTTGCTCCAATTGCCCTGAGGTTGGTATATAACCCACTCTAGTTAAGACAAAAAATGACCCAGGGTGTCCCAAGGGAAGGGGAAGGACAGTGCCCACCCAATATGACCACAAAGGGCACCCGAAGTGGGTAACTCGGTACAAGCTCCCGAGTACAATAGCAGAAAAACAAGAAAATAGAGCTCATAGTACCAAAGAATAAAAATACAGTCATGTGAAAAAATTAGGACACCCTTTGAAAGCATGTGGTTTTTTGTAACATTTTTAATAAAAGGTTCTTTCATCTCCGTTTCAACAATACAGAGAGATTAAAGTAATCCAACTAAACAAAGAAAACTGAAGAAAAGTCTTTTCAAGATCTTCTGTAAATGTCATTCTACAAAAATGCCTATTCTAACTGAGGAAAAAGATAGGACACCCTCACATGTATTCCCTCTTAAATTGGCTCAGATCTCACACAGGTATATCACACCAGGTGCACATAATTAGTAGATCGTTACTCTGCATGTTGAATGAGGCTTGCCCTATTTAAACCTCAGACATTTAGTTTGGTGTGCTCCTGACTGTTGAAGTGAGAGTGAGCACCATGGTGAGAGCAAAAGAGCTGTCAGAGGACTTCAGAAAAAAGATTGTAGCAGCCTATGAGTCTGGGAAGGGATTTAAAAAGATCTCAAAAGATTTTGAAATCAGCCATTCCACTGTCCGGAAGATAGTCTACAAGTGGAGGGCTTTCAAAACAACTGCCAACATGCCCAGGACTGGTCGCCCCAGCAAGTTCACCCCAAGAGCAGACCGCAAGATGCTAAAAGAGGTCTCCAAAAACCCTAAAGTGTCATCTCGAGAACTACAGCAGGCTCTGGCTACTGTTGATGTAGAAGTACATGCCTCTACAATCAGAAAGAGACTGTACAAGTTTAACTTGCATGGGAGGTGTGCAAGGAGGAAACCTTTGCTTTCCAAGAGAAACATCGAGGCCAGACTGACATTTGCCAGATATAAAGTTGACAAAGACCAGGACTTCTGGAATAATGTTCTTTGGACAGATGAGTCCAAAATTGAATTATTTGGACACAACAGCAGAGGACATGTTTGGCGTAAACCAAACACAGCATTCCAAGAAAAGAACCTCATACCAACTGTGAAGCATGGAGGTGGAAGTGTCATGGTTTGGGGCTGCTTTGCTGCAGCAGGACCTGGTCAGCTCACCATCATAGAATCCACGATGAATTCTACTGTGTATCAGAAGGTGCTTGAAGAACATGTGAGACCATCAGTTAGAAAATTAAAGCTGAAGCGGAACTGGACCATGCAACATGACAATGACCCAAAACATACTAGTAAATCAACCAAAGATTGGCTGAAAAAGAAGAAATGGAGAGTCCTGGAATGGCCAAGTCAAGGTCCAGATTTGAATCCCATTGAGATGCTGTGGGGTGACTTGAAAAGGGCTGTTCGTGCAAGAAACCCCTCAAACATCTCACAGCTGAAAAAGTTCTGCATTGAGGAGTGGGGTAAAATTTCCTCAGACCGATGTCGAAGACTGGTAGATGGCTACAAGAACCGTCTCACTGCAGTTATTTCAGCCAAAGGAGGTAACACTCGCTATTAGGGGCAAGGGTGTCCTATCTTTTTCCTCAGTTAGAATAGGCATTTTTGTAGAATGACATTTACAGAAGATCTTGAAAAGACTTTTCTTCAGTTTTCTTTGTTTAGTTGGATTACTTTAATCTCTCTGTATTGTTGAAACGGAGATGAAATAACCTTTTATTAAAAATGTTACAAAAAACCACATGCTTTCAAAGGGTGTCCTAATTTTTTCACATGACTGTATATATTTTATTGAGACATGATTAAAAAATACATAAATGAAGAAGCCAATAAATGTGATGCCATTAACAAAGTAAGAAAGAGCAGAGGAAAGAAGAGAAAGAGTAATTTTGTAAGTACGTACCACTCACACTGGGATGAAATGAGGAAGTGTTTGGCCTCACACTGGCCCATTCTACTAACGGACCCCGTCTTGGAAAAACTCCTGTCTACACGACCCCTTGTCACGGCGCGTAGGGCTAGTACCCTACGAGATAATCTGGTTAGAGGCTATTTACAACCAGTATCTCCTCAACTCTGTGTCGGACAAGGCAGTCCAATGACCGGGTTTAGACCCTGTGGCAGATGTGCCACATGTCCTAATATGGAGCGATCCTTTGACTTCATGGACTCCTGCGGAACCAGGTCCTTTAAGATCAATCAGTCCCTTACATGCTCCAGCACGCGGGTGGTATATTATGCCCATGCCCCAAGATATATGTGGGCTTGACAACACGTGAGTTGAGGGTCCGCGTGCGGGAACATGTAAGGGACATTCTGAATGCACAGGAAACAAAGGAGGTTGAGGTCTTCAAACCAATTGTGAGGTACTTTAAGGAATTTCACTCTTGTAACCCGAGACTTCTCTAGGTTAGAGGGATTGACTGTATCCAGGTTGATCTAGTTGCAGGCAATGTATCCAAGAGGCTAGCCCAAAAAGAGAGCCGTTGGATCTGGACCCTTGGGACCTTACGTCCCAGGGGCATTAACGATAATTTGGGCTTCTCATCTTTTCTGTAACTGCTGGGCCCACGACTGTGGATCCCACTACTTGTTTGTTATTAATTTTTATTAATTATTTTTAATATTTTGTCTCTCTCTCCAGCACCCCCTTTTTTGCAGGACGCCACATCTCCTTGCCTCCCATTGATCCGCTACAACACTGGATTTTGATTTTCTTCCAGCTTGTTATGTTTCCGTTACCTGAGATTCTGTTGTATTTTGTTATATGCACAGATACATATGCATTGTGTGCCTGGCACACACTTTTGTTTCCATTCTTTCCCTCTCGTTCCTCCCCCCCCTCCCTTGTTTTCCCGGTCCCTCCTTTTTTACTGCTGTGTGGGGTCCCTTTCTGACCATTGACTCACCCATGTACTTTAGTCTATACTTGGTTCATAGGCTGGTCACTGCACCGAGTATTTTTCTATGATCCACATGTACTGTTCTATCATTGACCTGTGTGTATTCCCAGGGTGGCGCTCTTTCTCTTCTTTCCTCTGCTCTTACTTACTTTGTTAATGGCATCACATTTATTGGCTTCTTCATTTATGTGTGGATGGGCACTCATATATGGAGGTAAATAGGACGCAATTTATTGTTAAGATTTACATTAAAAATACAATCACAATATAAAATAAATACTATGTAAAATAGGTAGTACAATAGGAGAAATATAATTCTTGTGCTGCTTCGTGGAACTGGGGCTGATAACCCAATACGATCCTCACTTTATATTCACAGGGCTAGATAGTCCTGGAAATTTGAATATTGTGGTAGGTGGGATAGATGAGGCGATCAGTCCCTGCTACATTAAATAGTATTTCTCTAGGTATATATTCACATACTTAAAAAAACATATTTCACCTATGGTGATATAAATGGTCCTAAATGATATTGCCGCTTAATTATCCTGTTTTAAGTTGTTAATATACTTAGAAATGATATTCTCTATATAGGAAATTCCTGCTGTGATTGATATTCTGGCCGGTCTTTTTTTATGTCCGCAAGAAAGTTGTTACAACTGTAGCCAGTCTCTCTTGTATCAATCTTTAGGGAATTCCTATATTGACATCCAGGTTATATCGCTATGGCGAGAGTCCTTAGTGATATTATAGTTCGTTATTTCCCCGTTGTTGCTGTATAATACGTCAAGGATCTTTACCCACTATGTGGGCTTACCTTTGCCTATAACTTGCAGGGGCTTGCGAATAGATCCGTCCTCCACACAATACACCGGCGTCCCGGCTGCAGAGTTAATCGCGTCCCACGTGTCTCTTACCGCTAATTACAGAGTCCGATTCGGTATAGAGACCACGTCCCTTTTAGGCGCAGGTGAATGACGTTTTCCAGTCTTTTTAAATAGGATAAAGAAGGTTTCTTTTTTTCTCAGTGCACTTAAGTTTTATAGAAGCGGGTATTTTTCAAGGTCCTACGCCAGACGCGTTTCGGGGAGATGCTGTCCCCTTCCTCAGTGGCATACCCCGATTCTCTAGATCATTATCTTTTATACTGGTTTCAAGTCTTTCTCAAAATCCGTTCTGGATTTGAGTTAAGTACCAAAAGCCGGTCTAGATCAGCTTTTTTACAGTATTCTGGACTGCCTGCGATTTCAATGCGGCTTTTTTGTATGAGGATGCGTTTTTTTCCGAGAAGATGTGTTTTTTTCACTATATTTGCAGTTTTGTGTATATAATTAAGTCCAATTGAAGATACTGCTTTTTGATGTTTTGTTTTCATGTTGTTGTCCCCTACAGTATATGTGAAATAAATTGCTATCTTGCTCATACATTATTTTTCTCAGAATTTTTTTTTCACCATAAATATCAACAATGTTGAGAGCATGTGTAAACTATATTACAATGTGTAAGAATATATTAAAAGTAGTAAAATTAAAACGTAATTAAAAACATAAATATTAACTGTAAATTTTCACAGCTTTCATGGTGGAAATTTTTCTCCCTACAGAGGGATCTGATTTGGGGTCATTTTTAATTAGGAACATATACAGTTTATATGCGTTTTACTCATAAATTATAATACATTTTCACTTTCATTGGTATTCCTATAGTTTATGGGATCCAATTATGATATTTCACATATAGAAAAATGCTTCTAATTCTAGCTTTGTAGACACAATGTGGAAAAAGGGGAGGCACATGTGGGGTAGAGGGAGAGTTGCAGTGCTGGAAAACACAGCCTGACATGCAACTCTACATCGACACCCACATGGACCACCCAAAATCTTATAAGAAGCCAAATATTTCTAGTTCTGCATTAAGGCCCTTCGGTAACAAGCTACCAAATTCGTAAATCTTCCTGGATTCTGCCCTTGATAGTCTCTCAATCTGATTTCCTCCCCGCCAATGTTTTTCAACCTTCTCCAGTGCCATGAAGGAAAGGCCCGTCGGATCTTGGTTATGTGCTTCCTTGAAATGTCTGGACAGCGAATGTTTATCATAACCCTTAACAATATTGTTTAGGTGTTCCGCTATCCTGACTTTCAAGGTGCGTTTGGTGCGGCCAATATATTGTTTGCGACATGGACACTGGATTAGGTATATGACATTGTTTGAATTGCAGGTGAGGAAATGTTTAATCATCATTGAGTGAGAGTTTTGTGTGGAGATCACTGATAATGTTTTTCTTGGGAATTTAGTTTTTCTGCACCCTGAACATTTCCCACATCTAAAAAAAACTTTTGGTTGGAGACAGCTTGTTATTAAGCCTTTTTTGGATTTCTCCTTCACTGAGGGGGCCACTTGGATTCCAAGATTTGGTGCTTTTGAGTATGTTATTTTGGGGGTTGGTGGCAGAAATGTCCCTATAACTTTGTTGTTATGTAGGCGATGCCAATGTGACTTTATGATCCGCTCAATCTGTCTTGCCTGAGTGTTATATGGCAAAATAATCAGAAAATTCTGATTTTATTCCTGTTTTTGTATTTTTTGTGTGGGTTCAAAGAAGCTCTTCCTATCTAAATTTTTCACTTTTTCAAGAGCCTCATTTATAATAAGTTCTGGATAATTTTTTTTCTTTAAATTGGTTTTTCATAATACTGGCTTTCTCTTCAAATTTGTTTTCTTCCGTGCAGTTCCGTTTTAATCTGCGGAACTGCCCGAAGGGAATATTTGTTAGCCACCTTGGCAGGTGCCAACTTGTAAAGGGAATGTATCCATTCTTAGCCGTGGGTTTATGAAATGTATTACACATATATTTGTTTTCTACCCGTGTAATTTCAATGTCCAGAAATTCAACTTTTTCATTCCCAAAATTGGAAGTAAATTTTTAATTGTTCCCAGATGAAAATAATATCATCTATATACCTCCGCCATGATATTATTTTCATCTGGGGCAGAACAAAGGAAAATCTTGAAAATTTCATTAGTAAAATCAATGATAATAGGAACAATTTAAAATTTACTTCCAATTTTGGTAATGAAAAAGTTGAATTTCTGGACATTGAAATTACACGGGTAGAAAACAAATATATGTGTAATACATTTCATAAACCCACGGCTAAGAATGGATACATTCCCTTTACAAGTTGGCACCTGCCAAGGTGGCTAACAAATATTCCCTTCGGGCAGTTCCGCAGATTAAAACGGAACTGCACGGAAGAAAACAAATTTGAAGAGAAAGCCAGTATTATGAAAAACCAATTTAAAGAAAAAAAATTATCCAGAACTTATTATAAATGAGGCTCTTGAAAAAGTGAAAAATTTAGATAGGAAGAGCTTCTTTGAACCCACACAAAAAATACAAAAACAGGAATAAAATCAGAATTTTCTGATTATTTTGCCATATAACACTCAGGCAAGACAGATTGAGCGGATCATAAAGTCACATTGGCATCGCCTACATAACAACAAAGTTATAGGGACATTTCTGCCACCAACCCCCAAAATAACATACTCAAAAGCACCAAATCTTGGAATCCAAGTGGCCCCCTCAGTGAAGGAGAAATCCAAAAAAGGCTTAATAACAAGCTGTCTCCAACCAAAAGTTTTTTTTAGATGTGGGAAATGTTCAGGGTGCAGAAAAACTAAATTCCCAAGAAAAACATTATCAGTGATCTCCACACAAAACTCTCACTCAATGACGATTAAACATTTCCTCACCTGCAATTCAAACAATGTCATATACCTAATCCAGTGTCCATGTCGCAAACAATATATTGGCCGAACCAAACGCACCTTGAAAGTCAGGATAGCGGAACACCTAAACAATATTGTTAAGGGTTATGATAAACATTCGCTGTCCAGACATTTCAAGGAAGCACATAACCAAGATCCGACGGGCCTTTTCTTCATGGCACTGGAGAAGGTTGAAAAACATTGGCGGGGAGGAAATCAGATTGAGAGACTATCAAGGGCAGAATCCAGGAAGATTTACGAATTTGGTAGCTTGTTACCGAAGGGCCTTAATGCAGAACTAGAAATATTTGGCTTCTTATAAGATTTTGGGTGGTCCATGTGGGTGTCGATGTAGAGTTGCATGTCAGGCTGTGCTTTCCAGCACTGCAACTCTCCCTCTACCCCACATGTGCCTCCCCTTTTTCTACATTTTGTCTACAAAGCTAGAATTAGAAGCATTTTTCTACATGTGAAATATCATAATTGGATCCCACAAACCATAGGAATACCAATGGAAGTGAAAATTTATTATAATTTATGAGTAAAACGCATACAAACTATATATGTTCCTAATTAAAAATGACCCCAAATCAGATCCCTCTGTAGGGAGAAAAATCTCCACCATGAAAGCTGTGAAAATTTACAGTTAATATTTATGTTTTTAATTACGTTTTAATTTTACTACTTTTAATATATTCTTACACATTGTAATATAGTTTACACATGCTCTCAACATTGTTGATATTTATGGTGAAAAATAAATTCTGAGAAAAATAATGTATGAGCAAGATAGCAATTTATTTCACATATAGAGGACAACAACATGAAAACAAAACATCAAAAAGCAGTATCTTCAATTGGACTTAATTATATATATACAAAACTGCAAATATAGTGAAAAAAACGCATCTTTGCGAAAAAAAACTCATACAAAAAAGCCTCATTGAAATCGCAAGCAGTCCAGAATACTGTAAAAAAGCAGATCTAGACCGGCTTTTGGTACTTAACTCAAATCCAGAACGGATTTTGAGAAAGACTTAAAACCAGTATAAAAGATAATGATCTAGAGAATCGGGGTATGCCACTGAGGAAGGGGACAGCATCTCCCCGAAACGCGTCTGGCGTAGGACCTTGAAAAATACCCCGCTTCTATAAAACTTAAGTGCACTGAGAAAAAAGAAACCTTCTTTATCCTATTAAAAAGACTGGAAAACGTCATTCACCTGCGCCTGAAAGGGACGTGGTCTCTATACCGAATCGGACTCTGTAATTAGCAGGTAAGAGACACGTGGGACGCGATCAACTCTGCAGCCAGGGACGCGTGTATTGTGTGGAGGACGGATCTATTCGCAAGTCCCCTGCAAGCTATAGGCAAAGGTAAGCCCACATAGTGGGTAAAGATTCTTGACGTATTATACAGCAACAACGGGGAAATAACGAACTATAACATCACTAAGGGCTCTCGCCATAGCGATTTAACCTGGATGTCAATATAGGAATTCCCTAAAGATTGATACAAGAGAGACTGGCTACAGTTGTAACAACTTTCTTGCGGACATAAAAAGAGACCGGCCACTGTTCGCAAAGATTGTCAATCACAGCAGAAATTTCCTATATAGAGAATATCATTTCTAAGTACGTGAATAACTTAAAACAGGATAATTAAGCGGCAATATCATTTAGGACCATTTATATCACCATAGGTGAAATATGTCTTTTTAAGTATGTGAATATATACCTAGAGAAATACTATTATATGTAGCAGGGACTGATCGCCCCATCTATCCCACCTACCACAATATTCAAATTTCCAGGACTATCTAGCCCTGTGAATATAAAGTGAGGATCGTATTGGGTTATCAGCCCCAGTTCCACGAAGCAGCACAAGAATTATATTTCTCCTATTGTACTACCTATTTTACATAGTATTTATTTTATATTGTGATTGTATTTTTAATTTAAATCTTAACAATAAATTGCGTCCTATTTACCTCCATATATGAGTGCCCAACACATACTTTTTCTCCATTATAAATCCACATTTTGAGGGGTGTACTCAAATAGTGGTTGGTGCACCTACCGTGGGGGAATAGAGGTGAGCGGATCTCTTAATCGTATTCTTCATTTATGTATTTTTTAATCATGTCTCAATAAAATATATATTTTTATTCTTTGGTACCATGAGCTCTATTTTCTTGTTTTTCTGCTATAACCCACTCTAGCCTCCTAGAACTCATATTTTTTTAGGAAAACTTGTTATGTCTTTTCATTTATTTTGTATGATTTTTTTCCCCTCCCCAAGCTCTGGCACGCAATGACAGAATAGTAAATGATGTCTGAGTGACACTGACTTACAAAACTATGGGTAAACATACATCGTACAGAACGTGATGGTTGGCAAGTGGCCTTAGTAGCATGATGCAGGATGCAGCAGAAGTCGTACAGAACTTGATGGTTGGAAAGTGGCTTTAGTGGCATGATGGAAAGTCAAAGTAAACAAACAGCAATGGCATGACGGAGGCCGCAGCAGTCGTACAGAACTTGATGGTTGGCAAGTGGCATTAGTGGCATGATGCAGGCCACAGCAGCAGCCATACAGAATGTGATGGTTGGAAAGTGGCATAAGTGGCATGATACAGGCCACCGCAGCAGCCATACAGAACATGATGGTAGGCAGACAGACCGCAACAGTGACAAGATAGGGCTCCGCCAGCAAGAGAGGTCTACTCATCGGAATGTGAAAATCCTCTTGAATACAGGCTTGGTTCATTTTGACAAAAGTTATGTTTTAGACACTGGCAGAGGACAACTTGATCTGTCTGGGTGTCACCATGCCCCCCTTGGCACTAAAAACCTTCTCCAAGATGACACTGGAGACCGGCTAAGAAAGAAGATAGAGAGCATGCTGTGCCAGTTAGGGCCACTATTTCAGTCTACCTGCCCAAAAAACTATGGGGTCAGGAAACAGGCTATGCGACAGAGACTGGCCATAGTTTAGGTAGGCCTGAACCTGGGTATTGAGGCTGGAGCTGTCGTCTTACTGACTGGACTCTGCCTAGCCTGGCACATGGAAAAACTGCTCTGTTATTTTGAGGAGACTGAAATCGCTGCTGCTACGGCTCCTGCTGCCCATGGTGGCGGGAGGGGGGGTGATTCTGCGGGCGACGGATGGGGACGTCCATTTCAGACACACTGGTAACTGGCGTCTGCTCTGCGTAAACTGTGTCAATCTGCGTACACAGTGTTTGCTGGTAATAAGGTAATTTTTCCTCCCTTTCTGCCAGAGAAAAACATTCCCCCATTTTGCCCTGGTAGTGAGGGTCTAAACGATGGCTATCCACTAATCATTAGACTGCTTGATGTCAATGATACGCCTGTCACTGCATACACAAGCATACAGGTCGCCATTCTGGCCAGCGTGCCCGAGGAGCCAGTTCTTTCTGGCTCCACTCCCCACTAAGATGATTGGGTGTTTTGGGTGGTGCCATCTTCATCATCGTCCACTTGCTGCTCCACCTCTGACTCAGACTCCTCTTGCAGTGGCAGCCCCTCATCCTCGTCATCCTCCTCATTCATGGCAGATTCCCTTTGTGTTTCCGGCAGCATGGATAAAAACTTCCCGACGGGAGGTACTCTCACACTTAAGGAAAAGGCAGCTAAGCTGTGCTTTTCTCTGGCATGTATTGGGCTTAACCCACCCACAGCGTCAGCGGCATCACCAGAGCATGAAGAAGACGTGACCCTGGCTGTTCATTGGGAGGTATGTGGCCTCGGCTCTTTATTGCTGCCGCCATCACCCTCGTCCTCTTATGTTGCCTTCTCCTCAGCACCATGATCTGGCTTCCAGGTCCTGTCTAGCACATAATCGTCATCAGTCCTCACCCTCCCTTTTGTTTCTATCAGACTGTGGGATATCATGGTGGGTTCTTTAGCCCCCCCTCCCCCGTTCTTCCTCAACTGTCACTGCCCCAGTGCCTATAGCATGGCTATGGGGGCCACTACTACCACCACCAACACGGTAATGACTGGGGTCTGCAGCCTCCTCCTCCACTTCCTCCTCAGGGCAGTAGAAACGCTGACTGCTCTCACACAAGTTGTCAACAGGGATACTGTCTTAACTATCTGACGTAGGGTGTGGTGGAGTTTTCTTGCCACTTCTTAGAAAAATGGAAAGCGCCTCTCTAGGAAGGGGCAGTGAAGACTGGGAGGACTTAACTGAAAGCCTTTTTTGGGCTGTAAGGAGGAAAAGCAGGAGGAACGCTGTGACCCCTGGTGCTACAGCATGGTATCGGACTCTGAAGTCACGTACACGTCATCCTGCTGAAACTGAGAGGAGGAGTGAGTCATCCAATCCACAAACTCATCCTCTCTCTCCTCAACTGGGCTTTTGTTTGGAACCCTTCCAGAGGCCGGACATTTTTTGTTACTCTAGCCTTTCTACTGGTGTACTGATCAGCTATATGCTGGTTTAATTAAATCCAACAAGACCCAAAAAATAAAAAATGCAACCGTGTGGAAACCGAATATAGGTAAACAGATGATTGAGGCCTGACCCTTACTATTGCATTAACACTCCCAGGTAAATTTTTACCCTAGCCTGTCTACTGGTGTACTAATCACCTATATGCTGGTTTAATTAAATTCAACAAGTCCCCAAAAATGTAAATGCCAATCATGTGAAAACCGAATCAATGTAAACTGATGCTCAATTTCACGTTAATACACACAGTTAAAATGCTGCTACACCTTGGGTATTCATGCAGTAATAACCTATATATGCTGCTTAACTAAATTGACCCCCCCCCCAAAAAAAAAAAACATTTACATTGCAACCATGTAGAAACTGAAGAAAAGGAAACGGATGATTGAGGCTTGACTTTCAGTTTTTCGTTAATACACACAGCAATTTTGGACGAACACAGAAAAGGGAAAGGCACTCATAGAGTAGTAGGTCTGGAAACTGAGATAAAAGTGTATGATTGTGCTCACCTTTTTGTGTTGTGTATACATTGGCACAACACTAGTGAAAGCATGTAGATTCAACAGGCCAGTGCTGCCAGCGCCTTCAGATCTTCAGACGATGGGATAGCCAACCTTCTGGTGGGATATAAACTGAGTAAATTTGGAGGTGCAGACAAATGAGAGCCTGTGATGTCTGGACACCACAACCACCACGACCAAAAACGATTTTATGATTTGATTTGCTTTATTAATAACGAGCTTTCGAGTATAACATCTCCTTTTTCAAGTCTTCAGGGTGAGATCGAGGTGCAGGCAATTTAAGCCTCCCAACCTCCATAGTGCTCTTTACCCGCTGAAATGTGCTCTAAAATGGTGCTATGTCCCAAAATGGATTCACTTGAAACGTACCTGGAAAGATTTGGGTTCGTCTTCTGTCCGAAAAATAGCAAAGTTTGGACCAAACTCGGTTCGGTCCGAACTGGTTCACTCATCCTTAGGCCTCATGCACAGAACAGTTTTTTTTGCGGTCCGCAAAAACGGGTTCCGTGATCCGTGTCCGTTTTTTCTTCCGTGGGTCTTCCTTGATTTTTGGAGGATCCACGGACATGAAGGAAAAAGTCGTTTTGGTGTCCGCCTGGCCGCGCGGAGCCAAACGGATCCGTCCTGACTTACAATGCAAGTCAATGGGGACGGATCCGTTTGACGTTGACACAATATGGTGTAATTGCAAACGGATCCGTCCCCGATTGACTTTCAATGTAAAGTCAGGAGTGCCTAATATACCATAGGATCGGAGTTTACTCCAATCCAATGGTATATTTTAACTTGAAGCGTCCCCATCACCATGGGAATGCCTCTATGTTAGAATATACCATCGGATTTGAGTTAGATCGTGAAAACTCAGATCCGACAGTATAATCTAACACAGAGGCGTTCCCATAGTGATGGGAACGTTTCAAGTTAGAATATACTAAGAACTGTGTACATGACTGCCCCCTGCTGCCTGGCAGCATCCGATCTCTTACAGGGGGCTGTGATCCGCACAATTAACCCCTCAGGTGCCGCACCTGAGGGGTTAATTGCGCGTATCATAGCCCCCTGTAAGAGATCAGGTGCTGCCAGGCAGCAGGGGGCAGACCCCCCTCCCTCCCCCCAAAACTCAGCTCTGAAAAAGCTTTTATGCAGACAGATCTGCGGATCCGTCTGTGTGAAAGTAGCCTACGGCCATGGATCACGGACGCGGATGTCAATCTTGTGTGCATCTGTGTTTTTTCACGGACCCATTGACTTGAATGGGTCCGTGAACCATTGTCCGTCAAAAAAATAGGACAGGTCATATTTTTTGGACGGACAGGAAACACGGATCACGGACGCGGATGAACAACGGTGCATTTTCCAAGTTTTCACCGGACCCATTGAAAGTCAATGGGTCCGCAGAAAATCACGGAAAACTGAAAATTGGACACGAATGCACACAACGGTCGTGTGCATGAGGCCTTATAGTGTTATTTTGATACCAGTTGCGGTACAATGTTCACTTTAATGTGATTTGTGTTTTACTGTAATTTGTTTTTGATGCATTGTCGCATTAGGCTACTTTCACAGTAGCGTTTTTACTGGATCCGGCAGGGTCCAGCAAAAACGCTTCTGTTACTGATAATACAACCATCTGCATCTGTTATGAACGGATCCGGTTATATTATCTTTAACATAGCCAAGACGGATCCGTCATGAACTGCATTGAAAGTCAACGGAGGACTGATCTGTTTTCTATTGTAACAGATTGTGTCAGAGAAAACGGATCCGTCCCAAATGACTTGTATTGGGGGTCATGCCGGTCGCATCCCAGGACGGAAAGTAAACTACAACATGTTGCGGTTTGCTCTCCGATATGGGGACGCAACTAAACGGAATGGAATGCATTTTGGAGCATTCCGTTCTGTTCAGGTCAGTTTTGTCCTCATTGACAATGAATGGGGACAAAACTGAAGCGTTTTTTTCCGGTATTGAGCCCCTATGACGGATCTCAATACTGGAAAACTAAAACGCTAGTGTGAAAGTAGCCTTAGGCCACTCAAAATAATGATGGCTACATCTGTATGAATTAATGTACAAATGTCAGCTTTCCCAGTAAATATTACAAAACATTACTGTTATGTCTACACGTAGGAAAGTTCATTGTCAAGTCACAAACAAAATGGTTGCAACTGGAGCTCTATCATGGCTTCATATCCACTGCCTGGTATTTCAGTGATCCTTGTCTTCTTTTCGCTGTATAACGAGTCATTGTCATAAATAGTTCAATGGTCTGGTTGACAACTACTGGATATCCTTTTGAACAGGTTAAATAGAAAAGGTCAGCTTTATGGGCAGGTTTTTGATGCAGTTTGTAGTTGCAGCAAAAAAACAGAAGTGAATCATAAAATGAGAGACAATATTAGGACAGATACTTATTTTCATCTTTGAACCTATTTCAGGTTTTGGCTTCAAAAACTGCATAAAAAAAACCCAAGTGTGGCAATGCCTTGACACTAGAGCTACTATGATGGAAGCTGGAAAAATGGGTAAGTGTAAAGATCTGAGTGACTTGAGACCAATTGTGATGGCTAGACGTCTGGGTGAAATCATCTCTAAAATGATCTTGTGCACTGTTATCGGCATACAGTGGTTAAGTAAGAAACTGGAGAACTGGAGAAAAACATCTAATCTCACAGAAGTGTGGGATGTGGTTGTGTTCAGAATTAGCTAATCATATTTAAACTCATGTTAGATAGTAGTCAGCACACAGCTGCCATCATTTAAAGTGATTCTAATTAACCCCATATAAAGTTCCTCTTCTAGTAGGATTTTCCTGACATTTTTTTAGTTGGATTTTACAGCAAAAGCCATGGTCCGTAA
Organism: Bufo gargarizans; assembly: GCF_014858855.1. Taxonomy (NCBI): domain Eukaryota; kingdom Metazoa; phylum Chordata; class Amphibia; order Anura; family Bufonidae; genus Bufo; species Bufo gargarizans. The sequence continues at coordinate 51,216,350 of NC_058084.1, read as the reverse complement.
ACAGCTTACAACACATCAGAGGGATCTTATCATGGAAAGGTATCAGTCAGGAGAAGGGTGAAAAAATTGACAAGGCATTATATATACAAAACCATGGAGCACAGTGAAGATGGTCATCAAGAAGTGGATAAATTTGGCATTACCACGAACTAGACATCTCTTGACATCTCTTGATGAAAAGGCAAGAAGAAAATCGGTTCAAGAGGCTTCCAAGATGCCTACAGCAATATTAATGGAGCTGTAGGAATTTCTTGCAAGTACTAGTTGCATGTGACAACAACCTCCTACATGTCTGGACTGTGGGGCAGGGTGGCAAGATGGAAGCCTTTTCTTACACAGTAAAACATCCAAGCCCGGCTATGTTTTGTCAAAGCCTATATGATGTCTACCAAAAGCATGTGGGAAAAAAATATGTGATGGTCTGATGAGACCAATGTTAAACTTTTTGGGCATAATTCCAAAAGGTATGTTTGGCGCAAAGCCAACACAGCGCATCACCAAAAGAACATCACACCCACAGTGAAGCATGTGGAGGCAGTGTTATCCTTTGGGGCTGTTTTTTCTGCAGCTGGAACAGAGGCTTTAGTAAAGATGGAGGACATTTTGAACAGGTCCAAATATCAATTTTGGCATAAAACCTTCAGGCCTCTGCTAAAAAGCTGAAATTATTTATTTCACTTTTCAGCATGACAATGACCCACTTCATACTATACATAGCAAAAAAAAATCAAGATCAAAGTTTTGAAATGGCCCAGCCAGAGCCCAGACCTGAATCCAATTAAAAATATGTGGGTTGACCCGAAGAGGGCTGTAGATACTGTAGGAGACTCCCTCATAATCTGACAAATTTGGAACACATTTCCAAGTTCTTTATTTTTATTTTCTATTTTGTTTTTCAATTGATCTGTACAGATTATAGGTGACGTTACAGGTGGAAAAAGTTCTAAAATGATTCTTCTTGGTGTGACTTTTTATATTATAAAATCCTGGCATTTTAACAGGGTGTGCAGACTTTTTATATCCACTGTATATTAGATACATAGATATGAGAGATGGCTAGCTTTTTCCAAAAGTTCCCCCTACCACATATGAAGACACAACTATTTAAATTGGCACATAGTAAGTGTATAGTAGCTCCAGCCAAAATACCACTCTGTAAATGTGGCTGCGTCTGGTACGTAGCTCAGTCGAAGCTCAGCCTCATACGCCTGAATGAAGTTGAGTGCAGTACCAGACACAGCGTTGTGTACAAATGTAGTGCCCTGCCTGGGACAACATTGAAGGGCTAGCTGCTGGTAGATTGCCTTAAAGGGGTTTTCCCACAAAAATATTGATATACAGTTTTTAAACTAGCACCTGGATCCAAATACTTTTGTAATTGCATGTAAATAAAAATGTTGCATAGCCACTTGAGTTATTCAATAAAATGTATCTGTATAGCGCCACCTGCTGTTTGTTCTTTTTCTTATTTCTTTGTCCTGCTCACTGAGATGGCCGCACATGCTCAGTTTCATCCTCCGACTGCCTCCTGAGCAGTGATAGGAGGAGCTGAGACACGCCCCCTGAGCTTAAGTAGAAAGGACACTTGAGCTTTCAGCTTGATATAAATCTAGCAGAGCAATGAATGGGGAGATGCCTGGATCCATGTGAGGTACAGGGCTGGCTCTAGCGTTGTTAGAAAGAGACTGTTGTGTACTATATGATGTCGGATTTAAATTTTTTACATTAGTCATGGTATAACCACTTTTAAAGTTTTTTTTTTTCCATGTGAAATATTTATCTCCTATCTGCTGGATAGGAGAAAATATAAGAATGCTGGGGAAGTTTGACTAGGAGAATGTGGCTCCCGAGTCCATCATGTGAGGGGAGCTGTAATGAGCATGTGTGACCACCACTCCATTCACGTCTATAGTACCAGCTCGGCTATCTGTATCCATCTCATGGAAGTGAATGGAGCAGTCGCTGTACATGCTCACTATTGTTCCACTCATATAATGGACTCACAGACCCACATTTTTGTGGTTAATTGGTCGAACTCCCCTGTGTTATGGCAGTTGTCTCCTCTCCTGTTGATCTGTGATAAATATCCTTAAAAGGGGTTGTCCAGGGTTTTTAAAGTGAAGACCTGTCCTCAGCATAGGCCATCAGAAGATTGGGGGGGGGGGTAGAAAAACAGAATTCCCCTGTCCTGAGGATTGGCCATCACTGACAACCCCTTTAATGCCCATATTGCAGTGATAAATATACTCCATCGCGTTTTCAGTCTAATAATATAGTACTCATTTATGGTCAGGACGCCGGATAGAATACAATTTTCCCACAGTGCTTTTATTCTATATAAAACTATTGAAAGTGACTAGCATCTATTATTTATCAAAGAAAAAACCTGCAGTAGATAGAGATCTGACTGTGAATAGGTAAAATAACGTTTGCACAGAGCCCACAATTAGCAATACCAGGCCATTCATGTGAAGATCTCCTATGGTCTGAGCTACTGTTGTGAGATGTTTTTGTGTTAAACATTAGCTCATATCAAGCCTTTGTAAAATTGTGCATTTCATGTAGAAATCTGAAGCACTGTGTGGATTAAAGGCCTATCCACTCACTGAAATTATTAACTCTTTCACAATTTTTTTTCTATTCTATCTGCCATCTGCATTGATTCCAAAAATATGGGTATGATACAGTACATGTGAGCCATATTATATGCAAAAAACATAAAGAGAATTGATGTGACAGAGTTATATAAGGGATATAAATATGAAATAAGGTTAATGATGGAATCTGCTCGTTCTCCAGTCCTTCTCTCTCCTCTCCTGAATGGTCATCTAAGCTTATTAATTTACTTTGATTTTGGTCAAAAATCAACGTTGACGATTGTTTAGAAGAGAGAGAGAAAGCCATCAGACAGCATATTTGTTGGATTTCACTTTGCACAGTATTCTGCAGGTTGCTAATTACCATGAAACATAGAAGCTGCAGAAGCCAATTGCGTAAAGGTTTGAAATATTTTTGGCCACAAGATACACCTAAGTCAATAAAACTGGACCCAACGATATCCATAGCCTTTAAAGTGGACACCGTCCCGACCACCAGCTGGCCGGAAAACAGCAAAGCACGCAGGTCCTTACTGCTTCAGTAGTTCCCATTGCGGGAGCTATGGAAATAGAATACGACAGCCAGCTACGGGTATCCTGTTTGTGAGTTAGGGAAGCAGCATATGCACCACAATGGCAATTACAGAAAAAGTGAGCTCTTTTCCCAACAAGCTGGTTGGTGGAACTTAGTAACGGCAAGATGAGACAACCCCTTTAAAGGAGCACAGGCAAGTAATAGAAGGACAAAGTAAGTTCTCTAGACATCCTCATCATGCGCCCCCTACATCTCCTTTCCTAAAAGGCAACTGCACCACCTGTCTCCAATTTCCTCCAACACCAACACTCCTGGCTATTCTATCGTTAATAGATTTTTTTGGAGGCGGGGGGATAAATGACTCTGGCCTTGTGACACTGATATTTATACACCCTAGCAAATTCCCTGGTTTTAGGCCATCTTTTCTGTGTATGGTGCTGATATAAACCTTGACTTGCATATGATTTTAGTAGTGTATCAGTGTTGCAGATCCATAGATACTTCCTTATCATTTACCCCCTAAAGGAGTTATCCAAAACTTGAAAACACCTCAGGGCATGACCATCAGGTGGTGGGGTTAATACTTACCTGGTTCCCGCTGGTGGGTTCAGGCTCCATTGCTTACCGACTGTATTACCGACAGCTCTGCAATGCTCTGGCATCAACATCCCGTTGACGGGAGTCACATAACTGCTGCAGCCAATCACTGGCCGCAGAGGTGACTTGTCACCCACGCGGCATGTCACAGAGTGCATCACCTGCTTGTTACACTGCATACAATATTCTTTGACATGACATGATTCAGCCTCTAGGTGGTACTAAATAATGGGCTGGTTATTAGGGTTGAGCGAACCCAAACCGTAAAGTTCGGGTTCGTACCGAACTTTACGATTTTTAAACCCCGAACCCGAACATTTCAGTAAAAGTTTGGGTTCAGGTTCGGTGTTCGGCGATTTCTTAGCGCTTTTTGAAAGGCTGCAGAGTAGCCAATCAACAAGCGTTTAACTGTGTGACCTTAGAAGCAATCACAGCCATGCCTACTAATGGCATGGCTGTGATTGGCCAGTGCAGCATGTGACCCAGGCTCTATATAAGCTTGAGTCACGTAGCACTGCACGTCACTCTGCTCTTACTAGTGTAGGGAGAGGATGCTGCTGGACTGGTGATTTCAGGGAGAGAATAGGAGAGAATCTAACTCAACGATCTACAGACAAATAGTTGTGTGGGTGCAGGGCACAATTTTTTTACCCTGCCCTGAGCCCATTGACCAAAAAAAATAATAACTTTTATCCGTCTGTTGGTTAGGTGGGCAGTGGCGGCGGCCATTTTATGCAAGCTCAGTGCACCAGCACTGCATCTGAGCTTTTGTGACATTCTAATCCAAGCTTTAAAACTGCACTAATAATCTGGTTGTAAAAAATAACCCTTTTTTGGCAGTATACAACATCTGGTGCATTTGCAGGATTAGTCAGTGTGCAATTTTAGCTAGAAATACAGGCATACTTTTCTGTTTTTTTTAAAACACCCTTTTTGTGCAAAATACACTATTTAACATCCCTAGCTGCATCTGGACGTGTGAAATTCAAACGTTATATACAGCTTTCATATTCTGTTAGTAAGAAAACCAAATTTTTGGCAATATACAACATCTGGATTAGTCAGTGTGCAATTTAAGCTAGAAATACAGCCATAATTTTCTGGGTTTTTAAAAACACACTTTTTGGCCAAAATACACAATTTTACAGCCCTTGCAGCATCAGCAAGTGTGAAATTCAAGGGTTATATACTGCTGTCATATTCAGTTATTAACCACCTCAGCTCCCCTAGCTTAAACCCCCTTAATGACCAGACCACTTTTTACAATTCTGCACTACACTACTTTCACGGTTTATTGCTCGATCATACAACTTACCACTCAAATTAATTTTACCTCCTTTTCTTCTCACTAATAGAGCCTTCATTTGGTGGTATTTCATTGCTGCTGACATTTTAACTTTTTTTTTATATTAATCGAAATTGACCGAAATTTTTGCAAAAAAAAGAAATTTTTCACTTTCTGTTGCAAAATTTTTCAAATAAAAATACATTTCTATATAAATTTTTTCTCTAAATTTATTGTTCTACATGACTTTGATAAAAAAAAATGCAATAAGTGTATTTTTATTGGTTTGGGTAAAAGTTATAGCGTTTACAAACTATGGTGCAAAAAAATTTATTTACGCACTTTGATTTTCTTAACACCGGTCATGTTTCCTGAGGTTCTACAATGCCCACACAGTAGAAACACCCCACAAATGACCCAATTTCGGAAAGTAGACACCCTAAGGTATTCGCTAATGGGCATAGTGAGTTCATGGAAGTTTTTATTTTTTGTCACAAGTTAGCAGAATATTTTTTCTTTTTCTTACAAAGTCTCATATTCCACTAACTTGTGACAAAAAATAAAATTTTACATATACTCACCATACCCCTCACGGAATACCTTGGGGTGTCTTCTTTCCAAAATTGGGTCACATGTGGGGTATTTATACTGCCCTTGCATTTTAGGGGCCCTAAAGCGTGAGAAGAAGTCTGGAATCCAAAAGTCTAAAAATGCCCTCCTAAAGGGTACTCATTGGAATTTGGGCCCCTTTGCGCACCTAGGCTGCAAAAAAGTGTCACACATGTGGTATCGCCGTAGGGCAATGTGTTTTGGGGTGTATTTTTATATATACCCATGCTGGGTGAGATAAATATCTCTGTAAAAGACAACTTTTTCCATTTTTTTATACAAAGTTGTCATTTTACAGAGATATTTCTCTCACCCAGCATTTAAAAATACACCCCAAACCACATTGCCCTACTTCTCTTGAGTACGGCAATACCACATGTGTGCCACTTTTTTGCAGCCTAGGTGCACAAAGGGGCCCAAATTCCAATGAGTACCTTTAGGATTTCACAGGGCATTTTTACGCATTTGGATTCCGTTAGGGGTATGGTGAGTTCATGTAAGATTTTATTTTTTGTCACAAGTTAGTGGAATATGAGACTTCTATGAACTCGCCATGCCCCTCAAAAGTGATCTTTATAGCGCCGCAGCGATTTTACGGTGTTTTTGCAGTGATCAGAAAAAAAAATTCTGTCACTGCGGTGGGGCGGACTGAACGCAAGTGTGCGCAAAAGATCAGGCCTGATCGGGCGAACACTGCGTTTTTTGTAGAGCCTATAGAACAAGTCCTATTCTTGTCCGCAATACTAGCGTGAGAACTGTGATGCTTAGCAAAATAGCAGTGCATCCTAGGTTACAGCATATATATTGGAGGCGACGCGCCATCACGGTGTCCTATTTGAACTATTGGCCACTGGCGCAAGCGCACTGAGCACCGCCCTATGTATGCTGTATTTTGGATCCTGGAAGATTATCCTACGCATGCGTCGCCTCGACTCCTCTCGATGACTTACGTCACTACATCGCGCGTCTCGCACACATGCTGATGCGCACGCGCCATGTTTACACCATGTGAGGGCAGATGTCATCGCAGTGCGCGTCGCACACACATGCTAAAACGCACAGGCCGCCTCTATACCTTGTGACGGAAATGCCGACTCGATGCTTTAAAAGAGAAGCGGGCTCCTGCAAAAACCAGGTAACATCAATGCCCGCGGCCTCAACTTGGGTACCGCAAGAAGGGAGGGGGTTTCTCCATCTGTTCCTCTTCTCCCTTTCCCTGTATGTCGTGCACCTATCTGTGCACTCTACTCCACCTGGGAGCCATTGCTCCTGGTGGCTTTTGTACTAGCTGGTGATTATTACTCCCAGCATTTGGCTTGGCTGCGAACATCATCTTTTGGCCCATTATATATATATTCCCCTGATGAGAGGACTGTTTTTTGCCTCAGAAACGTGCATGTTGGGATCTTCTCAGGGCTAAATAGGGAATGCAATTCCAGGGTTAGGTTCCGGACAGGGGCCCAATTAGTGGGACACCCCGTGGTTAGACCAAAAGGGCTATTGTAGGGTCCCGGGGGTCGTCTAGGGATAGAAAGGAACATCTTCCTGTGATCCCTCTACATTGTACTGACTCTCAACCGTCGAACTGGACCACCCTGACCAGAAACATCGGAAAGGAGGTGTCTGGAGAACCCACCATCTGTAGGGTAGGACACTGGGTTTCAGTGGTGCCGCCGTGCACCTTATGATATGGGTGTAACTGTGCATGTATTGTTGCACAGTTCCTTCTGACATCCAAATCATTGTATGTTTTCTGTTGTTTTATTGTGTGTCGTTGTGCATTATGTATACACTGTGAAATGCTCTTGTCTGCATTAATGTTTGTATTTTGCACATAAGGTGCCAGCATACACTATTGCTGCTGCCTTGCCTATTGTGCAACTTGGGTATTAGTGCATACCAGCTCTTGTTACCTTCTAGTGTTCAACACTGTCCGAGTAAGTGTGGACACAGCTGTTACCGTTTTCATCACAGCCCCCTCCAATTTTGGGGCAGCGGAAAACGGCATTGTGTATTCAGCTCCCTGTTATGCAGATAAGGTGCCAGCATACATCAATTGCTGCCGCCTTGCTCTATTGTGCATCTCGGGTACTAGTGCATACCAGCTCTTGTTACCTTCTAGTGTCCGACACTGCCTGAATAAGTGTGGACACAGTTGTTACCGTTTTCACCAAGGCCCCCTCTAAATGTGGGGCATTGGAAACGGCATTGTGTATTCAGCTCTTTGTTATTTTGAGGGATGTACCTCTTTTTTTTTATATTAAAAAGTAAAAGTTAAGTCTTAAATAATCCAGATCACTATTCACTATTTTATATGACTCATAATAGTGATCATTTATGAATATCAATTTTTTCTGATTTGCTACCAATGCTATACCTAGTAGACAGGTAATAAAAAAGTCTGTTACATTTTTGGGTGTAATTCACAAATTTTTGGGTGTAATATAGCCCTCCTCTACCTATTTGACAGCTTAATAAATTTCAATAATTTTTTTTTTACATTTTCGGGTGACAATAAACAATTTTTTTCTGTCATAGACCCCTGCTCTACCAAGTAGACATATTAATACATTTCTCTAATTTTTCTATTACATTCTTGGGTTGACATTATACAATTTTATACGTGAATAAACTCCAGGTGACAGGGAATAACATTTCTGAAATGTTTCTTTAATTGATGTATGCCACCTCCTTTGATTCAATGCTTAAACTTTAACAAGTTGTACCACATTTGCACTTCAATAATTTGTCCCATAATTCCGCTTTGCTCTTTTGGCCCACATTTGGGCTTCTGCAATTTGTCCCACATTTGCTATTTAACAGCTTTTCCCACATTTCCGCTCGATCCAAAATGTTTTAAATAAATGTATCTACCTTAAATTTGGTCTCTTTTTCTCACGTTCCCTCTCCGGCGTGGAACCCTGATTCACCGATAACCGTGATCAACATGGTAGGCTCAGAAAAGAACATCGAAAGTTGATAGAGAAGATATCGAAATGGATGGTGGCTGTCACTGGGGCACCTCTACATAGGTAACAGGAACATAAATTTTAAAAAAATCGTCAATTACATTGTCAGGTGCAATTTTTTTAATTTTGCTGGATAGAAACCCCTGCTCTGCATAGTTGATAGGGAATAAAATTGAATAAATTCTTCATTAATTAATGCGCGCCACATCCTTTCATTCAATGCTTAAACTTTAAAAAGTTGTCCCACTTTTGCGCTTTAATAATTTGTCCCATAATTGCGCACAAAATTTTACATTTGAAAAAATTAATCCTCCCTTGGATGTGGTCTCTCTTTCTCACGCTCCCTCTCCGGTGAGGAACCCTGATTCCTGGCACCCGTGATCACCTTGGTAGGCGCATAAAAGAACATTGAAAGTTGATAGAGCAGATATGAAATTGGATCATGAACATCACGGGGACGTGCGACATGGTGGGGGAGTAAGTGTGCACACGCCTACACGAACTGACTGACAGGGGTCAGCCCATGCGACTTCTGGGTCTCCAAATTAGACACATGGCCTGAGCTTGCCCTTTACCCCTTGGAGGTGCTGGCCTGCCCTGCAGCCAGTGTATTGTTTGAACGTGTGTTTAGCACGACTGCAGGGGGTTATCACTAGGGATGAGCGAACTCGAACTGTATAGTTCGGGTTCGTACCGAATTTTGGGGTGTCCGTGACACGGACCCGAACCCGGACATTTTCGTAAAAGTCCGGGTTCGGGTTCGGTGTTCGTCGCTTTCTTGGCGCTTTTGTGACGCTTTCTTGGCGCTTTTTGAAAGGCTGCAAAGCAGCCAATCAACAAGCGTCATACTACTTGCCCCAAGAGGCCATCACAGCCATGCCTACTATTGGCATGGCTGTGATTGGCCAGAGCACCATGTGACCCAGCCTCTATTTAAGCTGGAGTCACATAGCGCCGCCCGTCACTCTGCTCTGATTAGCGTAGGGAGAGGTTGCGGCTGCGACAGTAGGGCGAGATTAGGCAGATTAACTCCTCCAAAGGACTTGATTAACTGATCGATCTGCAGCTGTGGATCATTGAGCTGCTGATCCTCAATTGCTCACTGTTTTTAGGCTGCACAGACCGTTTGTCAGTCTCATTTTTCTGGGGTGATCGGCGGCCATTTTGTGTCTTGTGGTGCGCCAGCACAAGCTGCGACCAAGTGCATTTAACCCTCAATGGTGTGGTTGTTTTTTGGCTAAAGCCTACATCAGGGTGAAGCTGTCACACCAAGTGCATTTAACCAGCAATAGTCTGTTCATTTTTTGGCCATATACAAAATCAGGGGCAAGCTGCGCCTGTCACCAAGTGCATTTAACCCTCAATGGTGTGGTTGTTTTTTGGCTAAAGCCTACATCAGGGTGAAGCTGTCACACCAAGTGCATTTAACCAGCAATAGTCTGTTCATTTTTTGGCCATATACAAAATCAGGGGCAAGCTGCGCCTGTCACCAAGTGCATTTAACCCTCAATGGTGTGGTTGTTTTTTGGCTAAAGCCTACATCAGGGTGAAGCTGTCACACCAAGTGCATTTAACCAGCAATAGTCTGTTCATTTTTTGGCCATATACAAAATCAGGGGCAAGCTGCGCCTGTCACCAAGTGCATTTAACCCTCAATGGTGTGGTTGTTTTTTGGCTAAAGCCTACATCAGGGTGAAGCTGTCACACCAAGTGCATTTAACCAGCAATAGTCTGTTCATTTTTTGGCCATATCCCAGTCTAATTCTGTCACTAAATCCATACCGGTCACCCAGCGCCTAAATACTAGGCCTCAAATTTATATCCAGCTAAATCTGTCCCTAGTGCTGTAGCTGGGCGAGTTATTTAGTGTCCGTTCAAGCACATTTCTTGTTCTGGGTTGAAATACAATTCTCAATTTAGCAATTTCATAATTTAGTGGTTCCTGCTATATCAGAGCTCTTTGAAATCTATCCCAAAAAGGGTATATAATATTGAAGGTGCACATAGGGTCATTCAGAGTAACTTCACACACACCCGCTACTGTGTATTTCCAAGTCTAATTCTGTCACTAAATCCATACCGGTGACCCAGCGCCTAAATACTAGGCCTCAAATTTAAATCCCTCTAAATCTCTCGTTACCCACCACTGTACTGTTGTTGCTGGGCAAGATATTTAGTGTCCGTCAAAGCACATTTTTTGTTCTGGGTTGAAGTACAATTCCCAATTTAGCAATTTCATAATTTAGTGGTTTCTGCTATATCAGAGCTATTTGAAATCTATCCCTAAAAGGGTATATAATATTGAAGGTGCACATAGGGTCATTCAGAATAACTTCACACACACGCTTCTGTGCATTTCCAAGTCTAATTCTGTCACTAAATCCATACCGGTGACCCAGCGCCTAAATACTAGGCCTCAAATTTAAATCCCTCTAAATCTCTCGTTACCCACCACTGTACTGTTGTTGCTGGGCAAGATATTTAGTGTCCGTCAAAGCACATTTTTTGTTCTGGGTTGAAGTACAATTCCCAATTTAGCAATTTCATAATTTAGTGGTTTCTGCTATATCAGAGCTATTTGAAATCTATCCCTAAAAGGGTATATAATATTGAAGGTGCACATAGGGTCATTCAGAATAACTTCACACACACGCTTCTGTGCATTTCCAAGTCTAATTCTGTCACTAAATCCATACCGGTGACCCAGCGCCTAAATACTAGGCCTCAAATTTAAATCCCTCTAAATCTCTCGTTACCCACCACTGTACTGTTGTTGCTGGGCAAGATATTTAGTGTCCGTCAAAGCACATTTTTTGTTCTGGGTTGAAGTACAATTCCCAATTTAGCAATTTCATAATTTAGTGGTTTCTGCTATATCAGAGCTATTTGAAATCTATCCCTAAAAGGGTATATAATATTGAAGGTGCACATAGGGTCATTCAGAATAACTTCACACACACGCTTCTGTGCATTTCCAAGTCTAATTCTGTCACTAAATCCATACCGGTGACCCAGCGCCTAAATACTAGGCCTCAAATTTAAATCCCTCTAAATCTCTCGTTACCCACCACTGTACTGTTGTTGCTGGGCAAGATATTTAGTGTCCGTCAAAGCACATTTTTTGTTCTGGGTTGAAGTACAATTCCCAATTTAGCAATTTCATAATTTAGTGGTTTCTGCTATATCAGAGCTATTTGAAATCTATCCCTAAAAGGGTATATAATATTGAAGGTGCACATAGGGTCATTCAGAATAACTTCACACACACGCTTCTGTGCATTTCCAAGTCTAATTCTGTCACTAAATCCATACCGGTGACCCAGCGCCTAAATACTAGGCCTCAAATTTAAATCCCTCTAAATCTCTCGTTACCCACCGCTGTACTGTTGTTGCTGGGCAAGATATTTAGTGTCCGTCAAAGCACATTTTTTGTTCTGGGTTGAAGTACAATTCCCAATTTAGCAATTTCATAATTTAGTGGTTTCTGCTATATCAGAGCTATTTGAAATCTATCCCTAAAAGGGTATATAATATTGAAGGTGCACATAGGGTCATTCAGAATAACTTCACACACACCCGCTACTGTGTATTTCCAAGTCTAATTCTGTCACTAAATCCATACCGGTCACCCAGCGCCTAAATACTAGGCCTCAAATTTATATCCCGCTGAATTTGAATACAATACATTGGGCCAAATAATATATTTGTTGTTGTGGTGAACCATAACAATGAGAAAAACATCTAGTAAGGGACGCGGACGTGGACATGGTCGTGGTGGTGTTAGTGGACCCTCTGGTGCTGGGAGAGGACGTGGCCGTTCTGCCACATCCACACGTCCTAGTGTACCAACTACCTCAGGTCCCAGTAGCCGCCAGAATTTACAGCGATATATGGTGGGGCCCAATGCCGTTCTAAGGATGGTAAGGCCTGAGCAGGTACAGGCATTAGTCAATTGGGTGGCCGACAGTGGATCCAGCACGTTCACATTATCTCCCACCCAGTCTTCTGCAGAAAGCGCACAGATGGCGCCTGAAAACCAACCCCATCAGTCTGTCACATCACCCCCATGCATACCAGGGAAACTGTCTCAGCCTCAAGTTATGCAGCAGTCTCTTATGCTGTTTGAAGACTCCGCTGGCAGGGTTTCCCAAGGGCATCCACCTAGCCCTTCCCCAGCGGTGAAAGACATAGAATGCACTGACGCACAACCACTTATGTTTCCTGATGATGAGGACATGGGAATACCACCTCAGCATGTCTCTGATGATGACGAAACACAGGTGCCAACTGCTGCGTCTTTCTGCAGTGTGCAGACTGAACAGGAGGTCAGGGATCAAGACTGGGTGGAAGACGATGCAGGGGACGATGAGGTCCTAGACCCCACATGGAATGAAGGTCGTGCCACTGACTTTCACAGTTCGGAGGAAGAGGCAGTGGTGAGACCGAGCCAACAGCGTAGCAAAAGAGGGAGCAGTGGGCAAAAGCAGAACACCCGCCGCCAAGAGACTCCGCCTGCTACTGACCGCCGCCATCTGGGACCGAGCACCCCAAAGGCAGCTTCAAGGAGTTCCCTGGCATGGCACTTCTTCAAACAATGTGCTGACGACAAGACCCGAGTGGTTTGCACGCTGTGCCATCAGAGCCTGAAGCGAGGCATTAACGTTCTGAACCTGAGCACAACCTGCATGACCAGGCACCTGCATGCAAAGCATGAACTGCAGTGGAGTAAACACCTTAAAACCAAGGAAGTCACTCAGGCTCCCCCTGCTACCTCTTCTGCTGCTGCCGCCTCGGCCTATTCTGCTGCTGCCGCCTCGGCCTCTTCCTCCGCCTCTGGAGGAACGTTGGCACCTGCCGCCCAGCAAACAGGGGATGTACCACCAACACCACCACCACCACCTCCGTCACCAAGCGTCTCAACCATGTCACACGCCAGCGTTCAGCTCTCCATCTCACAAACATTTGATAGAAAGCGTAAATTCCCACCTAGCCACCCTCGATCCCTGGCCCTGAATGCCAGCATTTCTAAACTACTGGCCTATGAAATGCTGTCATTTAGGCTGGTGGACACAGACAGCTTCAAACAGCTCATGTCGCTTGCTGTCCCACAGTATGTTGTTCCCAGCCGGCACTACTTCTCCAAGAGAGCCGTGCCTTCCCTGCACAACCAAGTATCCGATAAAATCAAGTGTGCACTGCGCAACGCCATCTGTAGCAAGGTCCACCTAACCACAGATACGTGGACCAGTAAGCACGGCCAGGGACGCTATATCTCCCTAACTGCACACTGGGTAAATGTAGTGGCAGCTGGGCCCCAGGCGGAGAGCTGTTTGGCGCACGTCCTGCCGCCGCCAAGGATCGCAGGGCAACATTCTTTGCCTCCTGTTGCCACCTCCTCCTTCTCGGCTTCCTCCTCCTCTTCTTCCACCTGCTCATCCAGTCAGCCACACACCTTCACCACCAACTTCAGCACAGCCCGGGGTAAACGTCAGCAGGCCATTCTGAAACTCATATGTTTGGGGGACAGGCCCCACACCGCACAGGAGTTGTGGCGGGGTATTGAACAACAGACCGACGAGTGGTTGCTGCCGGTGAGCCTCAAGCCCGGCCTGGTGGTGTGTGATAATGGGCGAAATCTCGTTGCAGCTCTGGGACTAGCCAATTTGACGCACATCCCTTGCTTGGCGCATGTGCTGAATTTGGTGGTGCAGAAGTTCATTCACAACTACCCCGACATGTCAGAGCTGCTGCATAAAGTGCGGGCCGTCTGTTCGCGCTTCCGGCGTTCACATCCTGCCGCTGCTCGCCTGTCTGCGCTACAGCGTAACTTCGGCCTTCCCGCTCACCGCCTCATATGCGACGTGCCCACCAGGTGGAACTCCACCTTGCACATGCTGGACAGACTGTGCGAGCAGCAGCAGGCCATAGTGGAGTTTCAGCTGCAGCACGCACGGGTCAGTCGCACTACAGAACAGCACCACTTCACCACCAATGACTGGGCCTCCATGCGAGACCTGTGTGCCCTGTTGCGCTGTTTCGAGTACTCCACCAACATGGCCAGTGGCGATGACACCGTTATCAGCGTTACAATACCACTTCTATGTCTCCTTGAGAAAACACTTAGGGCGATGATGGAACAGGAGGTGGCCCAGGAGGAGGAGGAGGAGGATGAGGAAGAGGGGTCATTTTTAGCACTTTCAGGCCAGTCTCTTCGAAGTGACTCAGAGGGAGGTTTTTTGCAACAGCAGAGGCCAGGTACAAATGTGGCCAGCCAGGGCCCACTACTGGAGGACGAGGAGGACGAGGATGAGGAGGAGGTGGAGGAGGATGAGGATGAAGCATGGTCACAGCGGGGTGGCACCCAACGCAGCTCGGGTCCATCACTGGTGCGTGGCTGGGGGGAAAGGCAGGACGATGACGATACGCCTCCCACAGAGGACAGCTTGTCCTTACCCCTGGGCAGCCTGGCACACATGAGCGACTACATGCTGCAGTGCCTGCGCAACGACAGCAGAGTTGCCCACATTTTAACCTGTGCGGACTACTGGGTTGCCACCCTGCTGGATCCACGCTACAAAGACAATGTGCCCACCTTACTTCCTGCACTGGAGCGTGATAGGAAGATGCGCGAGTACAAGCGCACGTTGGTAGACGCGCTACTGAGAGCATTCCCAAATGTCACAGGGGAACAAGTGGAAGCCCAAGGCCAAGGCAGAGGAGGAGCAAGAGGTCGCCAAGGCAGCTGTGTCACGGCCAGCTCCTCTGAGGGCAGGGTTAGCATGGCAGAGATGTGGAAAACTTTTGTCAACACGCCACAGCTAACTGCACCACCACCTGATACGCAACGTGTTAGCAGGAGGCAACATTTCACTAACATGGTGGAACAGTACGTGTGCACACCCCTCCACGTACTGACTGATGGTTCGGCCCCATTCAACTTCTGGGTCTCTAAATTGTCCACGTGGCCAGAGCTAGCCTTTTATGCCTTGGAGGTGCTGGCCTGCCCGGCAGCCAGCGTTTTGTCTGAACGTGTATTCAGCACGGCAGGGGGCGTCATTACAGACAAACGCAGCCGCCTGTCTACAGCCAATGTTGACAAGCTGACGTTCATAAAAATGAACCAGGCATGGATCCCACAGGACCTGTCCGTCCCTTGTCCAGATTAGACATTAACTACCTCCCCATAACCATATATTATTGGACTCCAGGGCACTTCCTCATTCAATCCTATTTTTATTTTCATTTTACCATTATATTGCGATGCTACCCAAAGTTGAATGAACCTCTCCTCTGCCTGTGTGCTAGGCCTAAATATATGCCAATGGACTGTTGCAGTGGTGGCTGACATGAAGCCTGATTCTCTGCTATGACATGCAGACTAATTCTCTGCTGACATGAAGCCAGATTGTCTGTTACGGGACCTCTCTCCTCTGCCTGGGTGCTGGGCCTAAATTTATGACCATGGACTGTTGCAGTGGTGGCTGACGTGAAGCCTGATTCTCTGCTATGACATGCAGACTGATTCTCTGCTGACATGAAGCCAGATCGTCTGTTACGGGACCTCTCTGCTCTGCCTGTGTGCTAGGCCTAAATATATGCCAATGGACTGTTGCAGTGGTGGGTGACGTGAAGCCTCATTCTCTGCTATGACATGCAGACTGATTCTCTGCTGACATGAAGCCAGATTGTCTGTTACGGGACCTCTCTGCTCTGCCTGTGTGCTAGGCCTAAATATATGCCAATGGACTGTTGCAGTGGTGGGTGACGTGAAGCCTCATTCTCTGCTATGACATGCAGACTGATTCTCTGCTGACATGAAGCCAGATCCTCTGTTACGGGAGCTCTCTCCTCTGCCTGGGTGCTGGGCCTAAATTTATGACAATTGACTGTTGCAGTGGTGGGTGACGTGAAGCCTGATTCTCTGCTATGATATGAAGACTGATTCTCTGCTGACATGAAGCCAGATTGTCTGTTACGGGACCTTTCTCCTCTGCCTGGGTTCTGGGCCTAAATTTATGAAAATTGACTCTTACAGTGGTGGGTGACGTGAAGCCTGATTCTAGGCTATGATATGAAGACTGATTCTCTGCTGACATGAAGCCAGATTGTCTGTTACGGGACCTTTCTCCTCTGCCTGGGTTCTGGGCCTAAATTTATGAAAATTGACTCTTACAGTGGTGGGTGACGTGAAGCCTGATTCTCTGCTATGATATGAAGACTGATTCTCTGCTGACATGAAGCCAGATTGTCTGTTACGGGACCTCTCTCCTCTGCCTGGGTGCTGGGCCTAAATTTATGACAATGGACTGTTGCAGTGGTGGCTGACGTGAAGCCTGATTCTCTGCTATGACATGCAGACTGATTCTCTGCTGTCATGAAGCCAGATTGTCTGTTACGGGACCTCTCTGCTCTGCCTGTGTGCTAGGCCTAAATATATGCCAATGGACTGTTGCAGTGGTGGCTGACGTGAAGCCTCATTCTCTGCTATGACATGCAGACTAATTCTCTGCTGACATGAAGACAGATTCTCTGTTACGGGACCTCTCTCCTCTGCCTGGGTGCTGGGCCTAAATTTATGACAATGGACTGTTGCAGTGGTGGCTGACGTGAAGCCTGATTCTCTGCTATGACATGCAGACTAATTCTCTGCTGACATGAAGCCAGATTGTCTGTTACGGGACCTCTCTCCTCTGCCTGGGTGCTGGGCCTAAATATATGCCAATGGACTGTTGCAGTGGTGGCTGACGTGAAGCCTCATTCTCTGCTATGACATGCAGACTAATTCTCTGCTGTCATGAAGCCAGATTGTCTGTTACGGGACCTCTCTGCTCTGCCTGTGTGCTAGGCCTAAATATATGCCAATGGACTGTTGCAGTGGTGGGTGACGTGAAGCCTCATTCTCTGCTATGACATGCAGACTGATTCTCTGCTGACATGAAGCCAGATTGTCTGTTACGGGACCTCTCTGCTCTGCCTGTGTGCTAGGCCTAAATATATGCCAATGGACTGTTGCAGTGGTGGGTGACGTGAAGCCTCATTCTCTGCTATGACATGCAGACTGATTCTCTGCTGACATGAAGCCAGATTCTCTGTTACGGGACCTCTCTCCTCTGCCTGTGTGTGTGCTGGGCCTAAATATATGCCAATGGACTGTTGCAGTGGTGGCTGACGTGAAGCCTCATTCTCTGCTATGACATGCAGACTAATTCTCTGCTGACATGAAGACAGATTCTCTGTTACGGGACCTCCCTCCTCTGCCTGGGTGCTGGGCCTAAATATATGCCAATGGACTGTTGCAGTGGTGGCTGACGTGAAGCCTCATTCTCTGCTATGACATGCAGACTGATTCTCTGCTGACATGAAGCCAGATTCTCTGTTACGGGACCTCTCTCCTCTGCCTGTGTGTGTGCTGGGCCTAAATATATGCCAATGGACTGTTGCAGTGGTGGCTGACGTGAAGCCTCATTCTCTGCTATGACATGCAGACTGATTCTCTGCTGACATGAAGCCAGATTCTCTGTTACGGGACCTCTCTCCTCTGCCTGTGTGTGTGCTGGGCCTAAATATATGCCAATGGACTGTTGCAGTGGTGGCTGACGTGAAGCCTCATTCTCTGCTATGACATGCAGACTAATTCTCTGCTGACATGAAGACAGATTCTCTGTTACGGGACCTCCCTCCTCTGCCTGGGTGCTGGGCCTAAATATATGCCAATGGACTGTTGCAGTGGTGGCTGACGTGAAGCCTCATTCTCTGCTATGACATGCAGACTAATTCTCTGCTGACATGAAGACAGATTCTCTGTTACGGGACCTCTCTCCTCTGCCTGGGTGCCGGGGCCTAAATATCTGAGAATGGACTGTTCCAGTGGTGGGTGACGGGAAGCCAGATTCTCTGCTATGGAACCTCTCTCCAATTGATTTTGGTTAATTTTTATTTATTTAATTTTTATTTTAATTAATTTCCCTATCCACATTTGTTTGCAGGGGATTTACCTACATGTTGCTGCCTTTTGCAGCCCTCTAGCTCTTTCCTGGGCTGTTTTACAGCCTTTTTAGTGCCGAAAAGTTCGGGTCCCCATTGACTTCAATGGGGTTCGGGTTCGGGACGAAGTTCGGATCGGGTTCGGATCCCGAACCCGAACATTTCCGGGATGTTCGGCCGAACTTCTCGAACCCGAACATCCAGGTGTTCGCTCAACTCTAGTTATCACAGGTTATATTTCCCGATGTTTTGGGGTGTACCCTAATATAAAAAACTAAAAATTAATTTAAAACCAAAAAGCAGTGTAGGCTACCTCCTCCTCCACCGCCGCTTCCACCTACACATCCACCGCCTTCTTATCCTCCTATTCCATATGGACCTCGTCCTCCTAGATCAAGATTATTATTTTTTATTTTTACGTATTTTATGTTATTTTAGGTAATTTCCCTATCCACATTTGTTTGCAGAGCACTTGCCATGCTCTTAACCACATTTTGATGTAATCTGCAGCCCTCTAGCCCTTTCCATGATATTTTTACAGCCATCTCAGGCTACTTTCACACTTGCATGTCACACTCCGCTCCTATAATGCATACGATGGGATCTGTTCAGAATGGATCCGTCTGCATTATAGTTTAGAAAAAATTCTAAGTGTGAAAAGTTGTTCAGACGGATCCGTCCAGACTTTACATTGAAAGTCAATGGGGGACGGATCCGTTTGAAAATTGAGCCATATTGTGTCAACTTCAAACGGATCCGTCCCTATTGACTTACATTGTAAGTCTGGACGGATCCGTTTGCCTCCGCACGGCCAGGCGGACATCAGAACGCTGCAAGCAGCGTTCAGGTATCCGCCTGCTGAGCGGAGCAGAGGACAAACGGTGCCAGACTGATGCATTCTGAGCGGACCCGCATCTACTCAGAATGCATTAGGGCAGTACGGATGCATTCGGGGCCGCTTATGAGAGCCTTCAAATGGAGCTCACAAGCGGAGCCCCGATTGCTAGTGTGAAAGTAGCCATAGTGCTCAAAAGTTCAGGTCCCGAACTCAAACTTTTTTATGAAGTTCGGCCGAACACGTTGAACCCGAACATCCAGGTGTCCACTCAACTCTACTGGTTATGTGACACAAACTGTGATGCAGCGCCAGACAGCACAACTTTTAGGCGAGTGCAAGAGTATGCCACAATATATGCTTTCATTCACTAGCTGCAGCAGGAAAGAGCAGCTGCATTACTCGGAGATTGCAACCAATAAGTGTACTATGCCTTTAAGTAACTGACTATGTTTACTAAAGTACTGTTTCCCCCTGTATTTCATAACATATACAATAAAGTTTATTGTTATGGCAAATAAAGTTATGTGCCTTATGGTATGTAGCTATGCTGCAATTCTATGTGCTTTATTTTCATGCCAAAGAACCCAGAAGGTACACCTTTTCTCCTCCCCCAATCTATCCCCATACAACTTAATTCTTCATTTTGTTTTGACCTTTGCTTGTCAGGAGAGGAGCAGAGCCTCTGCAGTAGCATGGCAGCATAAGAATCTTTCTGCAGAGATAGTAAAAAGAGACAATATTGTCATTTGTCTGAGGGGGAAGAGGACTGATTCAGTATGTAAGGATAGACTAGAGCCTCAACTGAAAGTGGTTGTCCGAGTTATTTTTTTGTTCTTTGTATGTTTCTAACTAATCAAATGTAACAGCTTTACCATGCACTTACTGCATCTGTAGTTGCTCCTTTCTCAGATTTCACTGAGGGTCACATGACCTGTGATGTCAGCTTCTCTCCCTGCTCTGATAATGTTTCGTGCACAAGCCTGAAAGAGCAGATCTAAGTCTGTACAGGTGACATCACTGTGCTGGCCACGCCCCCCTGCATTGGCTGACCTGATGCTGTCTGCCCTGTGTCTCCCTCCGACTGGATACTTCAGGAAAGATTAACCCCGTTTCAAGAGCACAGACTCAGGACTAAAGGCTTTAATGAGTAGCTGCAGGCAGTTATGAGGCAAATGATGGGCACAGAAGCTGACAAAGGCGTTCTATAGAGCATTGCACAAGAACAAGTAGGGAGAAGATCCTGTGTGTATCAGCATTTTTATTGTACAGCTGGGACTTATAGTCCTACACATACAACATGCTGCTGAGTATCCCATCAGTCAGACATATCACTCAGGGCAGACTTTTTCACTCCCTTTGCAGAGCAGGATGGGGGGGAAGGCAAGAGATTGTTGTTATTGCATGTAAACAAAGGGCAAGAAGAGAACCAGGGAAATGAGGAAATTATTATTATTTTTTTTTACCTAAAACTTGCTTAGCTCAGTTACAGTGCTGCCCATAATTATTCATACCCCTGGCAAATTTTGACGTAAAGTTACTTTTATTCAACCAGCAAGTAATTTTTTGATGGGAAATTACATAGGTGTCTCCCAAAAGATAATAAGATGATGTACAAGAGGCATTATTTTATTTACATTTGAGCAAAAAATACAAGATGTTCCGCACTGTGGAAAATCTCAGAGGACGTGGTCGGAAGCCAAAAGTGACACCTGTGCTGGCCAGGAGGATAGTTATAGAGGTAAAAAAGAATCCAAGGATCACCACCAAGGCCATCCTGGTAAATCTGGGCTCTGCTGGTGGCAATGTCTCAAGGCAGACAATCCAACGGACACTGCACAATTCAGCCCAAGGAGGATGCCACTTCACCAGATAAGGCACACAAAAGCTCGCTTGGCCTTTGCAAAAGCTCATCTGGACAAAGAAGAAGACTTCTGGTCTTCTATGTTATGGTCAGATGAAACAAAAATGTAATTGTTTGGTCACAATGATGTTTCCTTCATTTGGCGTAAAAAAGGCGAAGCCTTCAACCCAAAGAACACCATCCCCTCTGTCAAACATGGTGGTGGGAACCTAATGCTTTGGGGGTGTTTTTCAGCCAATGGACCAGGGAACCTAATCACAGTAAACAGCACCATGAAAAAAGAGCAATACATGAGGATTCTAAATGACAACATCAGGCAGTCTGCAGAGAAACTTGGCCTTGGGCACCAGTGGACATTTCTGCATGGCAATGACCCAAAACACACAGCAAAAGTGGTGAAGAAATGGTTAGCAGACAACAACATTAACGTTTTGGAGTGGTCCAGCCAGAGTCCAGACTTGAATACAATTAAGAATCTGTGGAGGGAGCTAAAGATCAGGGTGATGGCAAGAAGATCCTCCAACCTGAAAGATTTGGAGCTCATTGCTAAAGATGAATGGGCAAAAATACCTGTGGAGATATGCAAAAAGCTGGTCTGCAATTATAGGAAGCGTTTGATTGCTGTAATAGCCAATAAAGGCTTTTCTATTGATTATTGAGAAGGGTATGAATAATTTTGAACTGGACACTTTTTGCTCAAATGTAAATAAAAGCTGAGAATTTTTTATTTTTTTCCACAATAATGCCTGTTGTACATCGTCATAATAATTTTTTGGAAGACACCTATGTCATTTCCCGTCAAACAATTACTTGCTTGTTGAATAAAAGTAACTTTAAGTCAAAATTTGCCAGGGGTATGAATAATTATGGGCAGCACTGTAGGTCATGTGATGTGCCATATTTGCATTTTTTTGGGGAATATCTCACGAACGGTACGTCCTAGAGAGCTGAGAACTGGTCTAAAACCTTCCCGGACACCTCATGTACCTGTGTGCCAAATTTCGTGATTGTAAATGCGACGGTGCGGATTCCTTTAGCTGACATATATACACACATACATACACTCAGCTTTATATATTAGATAGGTTAATAATGTCCCCTCTTAGATGTCTCTTCTGAAGGCAAAATAAATGTACGGTAATTTTTTAAATCTTTCTAACAAAGACCCTCCATGCCCCTTATCAGTTAAGTCTCTCTCCTCTGTACTTTTTGAAGCTCCATGGCTTCCTTTCTACGGACTAGTGGCCAGAACTGAACTGCATATTCCAGATGAGGCCGCACCAACGCATTGCAAAGTGATAGTATTACTTCCCTGTCCCGTTAGTCCATATATACTTTGATTAATACTGATTACTTCTCAGAATGGGTCATTAATATGCGATCGGTGAGGGTCTGACATCCTACACACCCACCAAATGCCAGGTGAATTGCAGAACAGCCTGTCAGTCCACTTCCTTTACATTAATGTTGAATTTTATCGGATGGTGAGTGCCACGGACTTTCTCATTTGCTGACACTCACCAATCTGCTTTTCCCTGCAGCCTCCATCACATTTATGCAGGTACATATCAAACTTCAGTGCAGGGAGAGGCGAATCAAACCTAACATATCCATCCTCAAACATAATCTTCGATCCTCACAGGACCTCCTTTGTTCTCCTCTCGCCTGTTCCTTATACAGTCATGTACAAGATTTCCCTTGTGCATCTCCTCTACTCTGGACATCACTACCCCAGCACATCCAGCAACCTGAAAACCCACTTCTTCAGGAAAGTCAACCTCCTGCAATAAGCATGCTGCCACCACATAGCCAAATGAGCAGCTTTTACCCACCCCTACTATGTCTTTAGAAAGAATAGATACATTTTGACAATCACCTATTGTGAATGGTGGATCCTGTGTTATCTATACACAGAGGTGATATCATTACAGATGGGATTAGAATGACAGATAAGCAGATAACTGCAGTAAGTGATCTGTACAGGCCAAGAAGACATGCCTATTATTAGGCTTAGCGGCCAGTGCGAAAACTGCATGATTTTTTGTTTAAATATAGATATTGACATGAAAAATAAAAAAATAACATCAGCAAAAATTCTTTAAAAATGTTAAACATAACAATGTGATTTAAAAAATAGGTCATTTTCTGATGGCACATTCCCTTTAAGAGTAAGGGCGGGTTCACATCAGCTTTACGAATTGCGTTATTGTTTTCTATTATATTTGTAAGTGGATTTAAAAATGGAAACCTTTAGAGGCATTCCATTTTATTCCGTCATAATAGAAGTCTATGGGCAAGCAGATCCGTCTGGTTTCCGTTATCCAGGACGCAAAATAAAGTGCTGTCGACAACTGAGCAATTATTTCCTGTCTGTGGAAAGGCAGGAACCTTGGAGTAGAGATAGACTGGAACCCAAGAAGAGTCAGAACAGGAGAGGCAGTGGATCATTGAGGTATCACCTTTTTTTTTTTTTTTTTCATTCTTACCCTTAAAAATTATTTTAAGAGCTTGAAAGAAGTCTCAAGGGAGTTATTTTTACTGTGTTGGGGCAAATAGGGGGCAAAAACTGCTGTGTGGGGGCACTAGTGTGGCGTAACTACTGTGTGGGGTGGACTTACAGGATATTCTTATTGTAAGGGGGCACTAAGCAAGCATAACTACTGTGTAAAGGCAGGGTGTTATGTGGGCGAACTAAGGGAGCATTAATGTTGTGAAGGGGGCACTAAGGGGGCATAACTAAAGTGTAGTGGCACTAAGGGTTAAAGTGTGACTTAGTGTTATTAAAGTGTCACGTTAAGGGGAATCACTGAACGTCTCATAAGCGTTCAAAGTCAAAACTACAGAATAGGCAAAAACAAATGTTTTATTCAACTATGGTTACAAGACAAACATAATCAGAATAAAACTGGACATTCGTGTAGGAAACAATGCAAACTTAATCTCTATCCGACCAGTGTTGCTACCTACTTGGACGATCTGTCCAAAACGACAGCCCCCAATTGGTCGACAGTCACTATGCTGACTAAGTGCAGGGACCTAGTCCAAGCAACCACAATCAGAACTGCAGGGACCTGATCACACATGATTACACAGCAGGAGCCCAAGCATACAAAAACAGGCATGAACCAAGATCACAAGTAGAGATGAGCGAATCGAAGGTGAAAAATTTGATTCACACCGAAGCCAAAATCCCTTGTGCTTCGTGCTAACGAATCCCATTTTTTCCTAAAATAGCTGCTGCACATGTGAGAACATGGAAAAAGGAACTCTGGGAAGGTGAGATCACACATAATGCCATGCATGCAGCCAATCAGCAGCCAGCCAGCCCTGTGATGTCACAGCCTTTTAAATAGCAGCAGCCATCTTAGATTCTGCCATTTACCAGCGTACTTCGTGTAGGGAGAGACGTCTGCAGGCGCTAGGGAAAGTGATAGCAAAGACTTGATTGTGGTGAAAAATGATTTATAAGTGCAGGGAAAGGATAGGGAGGAATCATTCCACAGCATTTGTGTAGAACAGGGTTCAGTAGGGGAGGTTACAGACTGGGTAATAGGAACAATGCTGTTACCCCTTTCTGTACTGACTGGGGATCGAAATTGCCATTATACAGCTCTGTCATTCCAGCAAACCGTTCTTGTTATTCGGGTGCAAGTGCTATTGGATACAGCCATTAACAGGGTTTATTATAAGGAAATATTTCTACAGTACATCGTATTTGCCCTTGTGCAGTGTAGTTATATGTTAAGCCCTTTTTGCCATGTATTAGTGGCAAAATTAAAATATATTTGCCCTTGTGCGGTGCAGTGATATATTCTACAGTCCTGTTTGCCGTGTATTAGAGGCGAAATAAAAATATATTCGCCGTCCAGCGTTGCACTTATCTGTTGAAAAGCCATTTGTGTAGTGTAAAAGTAGAAAAAAATTAGAGCCTAATTGCCATTCAGCAGTGCAGTGATATATTCTACAGTGCTGATTGCCGTGTATTAGTGGCGAAATAAAAATATATTTGGCGTTCAGCGTTGCACATATCTGGTGAAAATCCTTTTGTGTAGTTTAAAAGAAAAGAAAGAATAGAGCCTAATTGTCGTTCAGCTATGCAGTGGTATATTCTACAACCCTGTTTGCCGTGTATTAGTGGGAAATAAAAATATATTCGCCGTCCAGCGTTGCACTTATCTGTTGAAAAGCCTTTTGTGTAGTGTAAAAGTAGAAAATAATTAGGGCCTAATTGCCGTTCAGCTGTGCAGTGATATATTCTACAGCCCTGTTTGCTGTGTATTAGTGGCAAAGTAAAAATATATTCACCGTTCAGTGTTGCACTTATCTGGTGAAAAGCCTTTTGTGTTTTGTAAAAGTAGAAAGAAATTACGACCTAATTGCCGTTCAGCAGTGCAGTTATATATTCTAAAGTCCTGTTTGCCTAATATTAGTGGGAAAAGAAAAATATATTCGCCATTCAGCGTTGCACTTATATGTTGAAAAGTCCTGTGAAGTGTAAAAGTGAAAAAAAGATAAGGGCCTATTCGCCGTTCAACGGTGCAGTTATATGTGGTGAAACCCTTTTTGCGGTATGGACTGAATAACTTAGTGGTGAAATTTTTTATGTGAAACGTGTTTTTTGGGGGGAAATTGATGGGTGATTGTAGACCTACTTTTGCTGTATAGACCGAATTACGTAGTGGTGCCATTTTTTATGTAAAACAGGCTTTGTTTTTGCAAAATTGATGGGTGATTGTAGACCTCCTTTTGCTGTATGGACCGAATTACGTCGTCGTGGGTCCTGCAGTAAAAATAATAAAGACACTGATGACAACACACCAGCAGACTTTGCCTTTACCATCTTTAAACAATTAAATCAAGCAGCTTCAGTAAGTTGAAAGCATTCATGTGTTTTTATCTGCTCCGTCTGCATTCGATCTCCACAGCACACAAGACATGACAGAAGAGCCTCTGCTTTGGAGTCCAAGTCCAGTTTCTTAAGATCAGGAGTTTCATCAGAATTGTGCGTAACATTCTTGCTCCCTGTGCAATGCCATAACAAAAGGACTCCGTAGGCAAAAGAAAAATATATTCGTTGTTCAGTGTTGCACTTATATGTTGAAAAGCCTTGTGTAGTGTAAAAATTGAAAAAATTAAGGACCTACTTGCCGTTCAAGCGGTGCAGTTATATGTGGTAAAGTCCTTTTTGCAGTGAAATTTTTTTATGTGACACTGGCTTTTTGGGGGGAAAATTGCTGGATGATTGTACACCTCCTTTTGCTGTATGGGCTGAATTATGTATTGGTGAATTTTTTTATTTTAAACATGTTTTTTTCAGGAAAATCGATGGGTGATTGTATACCTTTAGCTGTATGGGCCGATTTACTTAGTTGTGAAATTTTTTATGTGAAACAGGCTTTTTTGGGGAAAATTGATGAGTGACTGTACACCTCCTTTTGCTGTACGGGACAAATTATGCAGTGGTGACATTTTTAATTTCAAAGCAAACTCCGCTGCTCTGTATCTCAATTTTTCCAACTATGCCCCTCACGCAATTTACACCAAATACATTATTTTCATGTACTGTA
Source organism: Bufo gargarizans (assembly GCF_014858855.1). Classification (NCBI taxonomy): domain Eukaryota; kingdom Metazoa; phylum Chordata; class Amphibia; order Anura; family Bufonidae; genus Bufo; species Bufo gargarizans. The sequence continues at coordinate 51,189,508 of NC_058084.1, read as the reverse complement.
GAGATCCAAGAATTATGTTGGAGGCATGTAGTGTATGCAAGCCATGTGCAACCCCTCTCATTACTCTCACGCTGTTCTGCACCTGATTTGCTTGGGCAAACTGAGTCACACAGGGGAGGAACTGCTCCGTGTCCTTCAGCAAGAAATCAAATCCTGACTTTCTCCGTAACAACTGAAAATCTGAACCATGGTGACCAACAACGGCAGGAAGAACATGGTGTTGGCTCTGCGTCAAGCAGGGCTAAGCCATGCGCCCTGCATGGCACATGTGGTCAATCTGGTTGTCAAGCGGTTCCTGATGTCTTCCACCCATCTGCAAGACATCCTAAAAATGAAAATGGAGGTATAGTGGGCACTCAAATATCCGGATCTCAGTATTGGGTACAACAAATTTATTATGATAGACAAATTATCAATCTACTACATATATTAAAATAAAAATAAAAATATAATTTGCAGAATGTTCCCAATTGTATGACAGTAGGGTTTAAAAGTCATAAAATATTCCTAAAAATATATAAATAATAATAGCAATATAATACTCCTAGAGGTTATTAATATATATTCACATTCATAATCATAAAAATAAAAATCCCTTTAAGATCTTGCCGCACTATTTGTGCAATTGATATATAGTGTATACTGAGTTTTGGCAATGTTCTATCCGTATAAAAATCTGTAGGTCTCGCTTCTATGGAAGATTATGGTGGTGGTTATACAGGGGTTAGTGCTATGCAGTATAGTAGTTTATTTAACTCACTGCTTGATGTTCGTTGATTTTTCTAACTTTCGTGGCGTCCCACTACTAGTTAGATCACTCACCCCTCTTCTTATAAGCTGTCCATATAGTGCGCTTCCATTTAGCGGTAATCTTGAGATGTCCGCGAGGTTTCCTCTTGGTCTCTGTTAAGCGTCCCACGTGTAGATGGTTTGTCACGTGATCGGAGCTTCAGAGCGCTTGTCACGTGATCGGAGTTTCAGCACGTCACGTAACCTAGTTCCGGTGTAGTTAGCTTGGTTCAAAATTCCGGAGGCGGTACCAACCTCCGTTTGCACAGCTTTCTGGCGATATTCTTATTGCTTTTCCGCACAGATTTATTGCTGGTTATAAATAAGAGACGTCTCGTTGCTTTAAGGATCTCATCCACTCCCGCTATACGCGTTTCGAGGTTACGAACCTCTTCCTCAGTAGCTGGTCTGTGAGATCCTTGCATCCTTCTTATAAATCTTTATAAGTCACACCCTTTCTTCTAATTGGGATTCCTCCCAAAATCTGGTCAGGATCACCAGTCTGTGGGCGTTTTTAACTATATGTTTTCTTTATGTTTTGGATGTAACCTTTTTATGGTTCATCCTATAATCATACATATATCATGTGCAACCATCATCCGCATTATATTTATATAAGTTAAATTATAAACAAATGTATGTCATACATATAAAATGCATATTATAAAACAATAAATTATTAAAAGAATATATATATATGTTAATCTTAAATATTCAGATTATTTCATTAAAAGTCCCTTTCTGCTTTCAATTTCTCTTTACATTATAATTTCCCCAATATATTCGTAATTTCTATTCGAAAATTTTTCTTTGTGATTTTTGGGGATGAGGTATGGGGGTGCGGGCCCTCCGCGGAGGGGAAATCAAAGTGCCGCTATATCAGCCAAACACTGATGTCCCATCAGCGAGGGGCACACACCCCTATCTATTACAGAAAGCCAAATATCTCAAAGTCTGAATTGAGGCCTCCAGGTAGTAATGTATTAAAATCAAATATCCGTCTTGCTTCCTGTCTAGACATATTAGAGATATGGTCACCTCCCCTCCAATTAATATCTACTTTTTCGAATGCCATGAATCGTAATTGTGAGGGGTCTTGATTATGGTGATACTTGAAGTGTTTCGACAGTGAATGTTTTTCGTATCCTGTCCTAATCTTTGTCATATGCTCTGCAATCCTTGTTTTTAACAGTCTCTTAGTTCGTCCTATATACTGTTTTTTGCAGGGGCACTCTATTAGATATAAAACATTTGAAGTATTACAGGTTAGAAACATATCTATATCATACGAGAAAGCATTTGTTGTAGAGGAAACACTGGTGGTTTTCTTCGGGAACTTCGTATTCTTACAATTGCTGCACATATTGCATCTATAAAATCCTTTCAAATTAAATGCATTCCGATTTATTGTCTTCTTATTTTTTACAGTAGGTGCCACTTTCAAAGCCAAACTCGGTGCTCTTGTGTACACTATTTGTGGGCCTTTAAATAGACATGGTCCTATTATTTTGTCTTTTATAATATGGTGCCAATGACTTTTAATAATTACCTCTATTTTCTTGTATTGTGCACTAAACGGTAAGATAATTCTTATTAAGTCATCATTTTTTTGAGCATTCTGTTGTTGAACTATGGTCGGTTTGGCTTCTTTTTCTATAAAGAATTTTGTTCTGTCCATTTTTTGTATTTCTTTTAATGACTCATCTACTTGTTTAGGGGGGTATTTTTTAGCAAGGAATTGTTCTTTCATAGTTAGGGCTTCCCTCATATAATCGTCTTCTTTAGTGCAGTTTCTTCTGAGTCTTCTAAATTGTCCCTTAGGAATGTTTAGCAACCACCTTGGTAGGTGACAGCTCGTATATAGAATATAACTATTACGAGCTACATCTTTTTGATATGTATGGCATATTAATTGGTCTCCTTCTACTTTAATAGTTAAGTCTAAAAATTCAATTCGTTGTTTACTGACATTTGAGCTAAATTTAATATTCCTGTCATTTAGATTAATATCTGCTAAAAATACTGCGAGTTCTTCCTCTGTACCCTGCCATATAAAGATCACATCATCTATAAATCTTTTCCAGAGCACCAGGTTCGTCCCCAACCTTGATGTTATATGCTGATCCTCCCACTGCGCCATAAATAGATTAGCATAGCTGGGGGCGAACCTGGTGCCCATCGCTGTTCCTCTTATTTGGAGGAAAAATTCGGAGTCATAGGAAAAATAATTATGGGTTAGAATATGTTCCACTCCATCAGCTATGTATTTTACTTGTTCCGGTAAGTATTCTCCATATTGTGTTAATTGTTGTATTAGAGCATTTATACCCTGATCATGTTTTATTATCGTGTACAGCGAATTAACGTCGAGAGTACCCAGAATCCAATTGGGATCATATTTTAAACTCTCGATGCTCTGTACGATCTGGGTAGTGTCCTTAATATATGAGAATGTTTTCCTTACTACTGGCTGTAGTAGCCTATCCAGATGTTGGGACAGATTTGAATTGTAGGATCCTATGCCAGAGATTATAGGCCTTCCTGGGGGGTTTATTGGATCTTTATGGACTTTTGGTATAGTATAAAATATGGGCATACGTTTCTGTGTTCCCATAATAAATTTTGCTTCTTGTTCATTTAAAAATCCTTTTTTACATCCCTCCTCTACATATACTTCCAATGATTGACTGAATTCCTTAATTGGGTCTTTTACTAATTTCTTATATGTATCGTTATCTCCCAATTGTTTCTTACATTCATTGTTATATTTACATGTATCTAGAATTACTATGGCTCCTCCTTTATCAGCAGGGCGGATTGTTATATTGTCATTTTTTTGCAGTTGTTTAATAGCCATTGCCAAAACTCAGTATACACTATATATCAATTGCACAAATAGTGCGGCAAGATCTTAAAGGGATTTTTATTTTTATGATTATGAATGTGAATATATATTAATAACCTCTAGGAGTATTATATTGCTATTATTATTTATATATTTTTAGGAATATTTTATGACTTTTAAACCCTACTGTCATACAATTGGGAACATTCTGCAAATTATATTTTTATTTTTATTTTAATATATGTAGTAGATTGATAATTTGTCTATCATAATAAATTTGTTGTACCCAATACTGAGATCCGGATATTTGAGTGCCCACTATACCTCCATTTTCAATTTACCTATATTTCATATGTGGTTTGGGTGAACCACAACTTAGTGAGAGCACCAATCTATATTGGCAGGAGGGGTGAGCCACTATATATTTCCAACATCCTAAAAATGGCCAGGAAACTTTGCATGCACTTTGTACACTGCAAAGCACACCCTTCTTTAGCTGTAGCGGCAGAACAGCATCCCCCAACATAGGCTGATATGCGACATTTCCACCCGTTGGAATTCTACACTCCATATGTTGGACCGACTATAACAACAGAGAAAGGCCATCAACAATTTCTTGATGATCCAAGCGGACAGGAGTAGTCCCCTGTGTAACTTCGATGTCAGCAAGTACGTGACACCTGCTCATACGTGACACCTGCCGTTTGCTCAGGCCCTTTGAGGAGGCCACGTTATTTGTCAGTCGCCAGGACTATGGGATGAACAATGTCATTCCACTGCTTCATGTCCTGGAACAGATGCTGGTTAATCTGGCTGGTCAGGGGACTGGAGACGTGGCGTCTAGAAAAATGGCAGCAGAGTTTGATACATTTGTCTGTCAAGATCTCTGTTTACAGTCAGTGAACGGGAACATCATTTATCGCAAGGATATGCAAACACCAACCGATGGGGTGTTAACCCCCAGAAGTAGGTCATCGGTACGAAGGAGCAGTCATTTTCACAGCCCGAAGTATCCTCCCAGAAGCTTGACCTCTGCACGTTGACGGTCTCCGAAGCTTGTCTAAAAGAAAAATCTCACTCTCCTTCTGTACCAGTTTGTAACTCATCTTGTTTATGATTAGTGCAATTGTCTGTATTATGCATGTATACTCCTTTTCATATGTACAGTGCTATGGAATGAATGGCGCTTTAATAATAAATAATAATAATAATAATCCAAAATGGCTGAGGGTATTTATAGGGCTGTGACATCACAGGGGCTGGCTGGCTGATGATTGACTGCATGCATAGCATTGTGGGTGATCCCTCGTTCCCAGAGTTCTTTGCTCCATTTCCTAACATGTGCAGCAGCGATTTTAGGGAAAAAAAAATATTCGTTCCACAGAGCGTGAGGAAATTCGGATTTGGTGAAAATCAAATTTTTCCTGAAATTCGGATTGAATTCCACTTCGCCAATTTCGATTCGCTCATCTCTAAAGGTCAACAAAGTGATATACGTATGGTGGGGGCAGTTTTCTCATGATGCAAATGCAATTCTTGCAGCACTTCCCTGACAAGGGAGCATGTGGCTGTTCAGCTAAGACCTTTACACAGAGTTCGTTTTCACAGTAAATTTAAGTGATGTTGCCTCTATGCCAATTACTCTGCCTCAATTACACCCACCTTAATCTGAGACGTTGCCAGCTCTTCACCCAACTGGTCATGACTACAGAGCACCAGTGCCCATTTCTCAGAAGCAGATATACATTAGACATGGCAATGGTAACAAGGTCCAAGTAGAGTAAGTTCTAGCCTTGAAGAAGTGAGCAAGATGTGGTGCATTAGCTGTGGCTATACCTGAAGAACAGACTGCACAATGGTAAGATACTATGTATAAACTGATGAAAATGTGGTTAAAAAGTAAAAAAAAGCTGTGCCTATGACAAGCCTTAGGCTATTTCCTCTAAGGAGTAATAAGAGACTTTACTATTGCTTGGAAAAGATGTGTTGTTATAATGTGAGGAGATTTTTGCTGACTTTGCCCTCCTCGCACATCTCAGGAGGAGCTTTGCGATGAGCATACAGTACAGTATGAGGAGATACATAGAGAGATGGGTAAGGACTCAATTATTGTAAAGAGCTGCAATATATATGGTATGTTTTGACAGAACAAGGTGATTGCCGTCATTTACTGAACCATTTTCAGGATTTCTAGCAGAAGCTGCAAGTTCATGATGAAAGTCGAGAAGTTAGTCATAAATTATGTCTCTGGTTTGAGGACATCGGCAGCTCAAACTAGCGATTTACAGAAAGGATTAATACAACATAACCTTCACTCTTGATGCAACTGAGACTGTTATTTAAGGGGCTGTTAAAACAGCGATCTGCTGTAAAGGGGTTGTCTCATCACATACACTGGTGGCATATGCCACAAATGTCAGATAAGTGTAAGTCCCGCCTCTCAAAACCGCTTCTATCTCCATAA